>NC_047665.1:87897295-88064795 GCF_011762505.2 Arvicanthis niloticus
TTGAATTTTCTCAGTTTCTGTGTTATGTTCCTCCCTTTCAGTTTTCTGATTTTGCTAATTTGGCACTGTCCCTTCTGTGTCCTCTGTTAGTTTCTAAAGTTTACTCTATCTTTGTTTATTTTGCTCAAGACCAGCTCTTGGTTTTGTTATTCTTTGAAAATTCTGGAAAAGTTTAGACATATGTATGGTTTTCTAGACAGTTTACCATGTCAAGTTGAACAAAGATCAGTACTAAACGTCATATAACCACAAGGAAATAAAACAGTCCATTAAAACTTGCAATTCACAAAAAAAAAAAAAAACAGCCTTAACAAATGGTTTTTTTTGCATTTTTCTTTTTTTTTAATTTATTAGATATTTTATTTACATTTCAGATGCCATCCCCTTTCCCCATTCCCCCCCCTTAGAAACCCCTATCCTTCTGCCCCTTTTCCTTTTTGCATTTATACATTTTTTTAAAAATGTTAATCATAGGCTTTATAAGTTTGGTATTGTTCAATCAGAGGTGTAACCCACTACCCAACATATATATCAACTATCTTTGACTGGTGGAGATACATGAACATCTGCCTCCCTGTCTCCCCCCTCTATCTCTCTTTCATCACCTAGCTTCTCCTCTCCTTCTTCTTCTCTTCTTACTCCTTTTCTTCCTCTCAGTACTCCTCCCACCTTAGCTCCTCCTACACATCACCCTTCCTGTTAAAATGAAACTTTTCTCTCAAAATACAATTAGAGCATAATTATGCCAATTTGTACCAGTGAGGTACAAGATAGTCCTAATACCCAGTCCATCCTTTTGTTGACTAACCAGCACCTCTGTCATCTATCCTAACTAAAACATTAGTTCTGAACCTGGCTTTAGGATGAATGTCAGCTGATGACCATACACTCAAATCTTTTCTCTCAAAGTAAATAGCTATAAGTTTTCAACCCCATCAGAAATCCAGAATGACTGAGTTACTATAATTTGTGGGAAGCACAAAGCATAGCTTCTAAAACTTAGCCAATTTATAGAGACTCTGAACACCTGGACACTCGCTCTACTTCAAAACGTTGGAGCATCTGTTCTTCTGCCTTCTGCCTTCTGGCCCAGGATCATCTGACAGACCTTAGTGCTGCAGAATTATTAAGGGCTGATTACTCTGTCTAGGCAGATATAATCAGTCGACTATTCTGCAAGTGTGTCCTTTTCTGGACAGTAATTTGTCTGTAGAAGGAAAGTGGCAATTCTTGCCTAGTGGCTGTCTCACCACAACTGGAGTAACTCCAAGGATGCTCAATTTCTTCTTAGAATTTAACATAGGAAGCTGTCCGAGCAGACAGGTCTCTAATGAAAATGAACATTAATACTGAAATGTTTGTCATGTCAATTCTAAGGATTTCTGATGTTTTGAAAACCAGCTATCCATGTAAGGTAATCTGGACTGTTGCCTGTTAACTCCACTCAGCTATTTCTAAATAAAACATAGAGAACACCCTTATAATAAACTCCAAGTCATGAATTTGCTATAGTCCCTTAACTCACAGGCTGACCATCTCAAATCAGTTAAAAAAGTTAAAGAAGGACTGGGTCTAAGCTTTGTATTCCTAAGTGTGTTATACTGGTACAATGCCTATGAGAGTAACAATATTCATCTCACTCTTATATCACTAAGAAGCTCATGCCAATGAAAACCTTAAAATTTGTAAACAAAGTAAATTGGTGCCATTTAAGAATTTATATCTTCATCTTGATATTAATTATACAGATTTCTACTAATAGGTTATGGCTATGCAATAAACCCTAGCTAATCCTCTCTATTCCGACAAAACCACTACTTTCCCTAGGAGACAGCCCAACATTTACCACCTTAGTCCCCAAGCCCAGGGAATAGGGGCGCTGACTCATCATTAGCTTCTTCAAGCTGATTATGGGCGTTGAGATATTAGAAGAGGAGTTGGGGGGAAGAGCAAGTTGACAATCCTCTGATGCTGTGTCTTCGCTGCCTCCAGATGGAATTCCGGACCTCAGAGGTTTGAGCAGGTCTGCCCAGCTTGCTTGTTGAGTAGATACACCAAGGCTGATCATTCTGCAATATACAATTCTCAAAACAAATTTTAGTATCAAGATAGTTTTTTTTTAAGAGGGCTGACATTTTATTAAGAATGTTGGTTCTAACCGCTTTTCTATTTTTCCCCTCTTTTATTGGATATAATATTTACATTTCAAATTTTATCCCCTTACCATATTTCCCCCACCACCCAGGAACCCCTTATCCCATCCCCCCTCCTCCTGCCTCTATGAAGGTGTTTACCCACCTACCCCAGAGCCCCTCCCCACCCTCAGATTCCCCCCCCACTCAGTGCTCAGCCTTCAGGGTACCAATGATCTTGTCTCCCACCTATGCCCAACAGGCCATCCTCCCCTACATATACAGCTGGAGTCATGTGTCTCTCCCTATGTGCTCCTGGGCTGGTGGTTTAGACCCTGGGGAGCTCTGGCTGGTTGGTATTGTTGCTCTCCTCACAGGGCCACCAGCCCTTAAGGTTCCTTCAATTTACTCTCTAACTCCTCCATTGGGAACCTTTGATCAGATTAATGGATAGCTGTGAGTATCTGTCTCTGGGTATGTCCGACTCTGGGGACCTCTAAGGAGACAGCCTTATCAGGCTGCTGTCAGCTTTCCCATCCTGACATCCCTATCAGCGTCTATTTTTGGTGACTGCCCATGGAATGAATACCCAGATGGAATGGTCTCCTACAACCCCCCCTTCAGATTCTGTCCCACACTTTGTCTCCATATTTGCTCCCTTGGGTATTTAGTTACTCCTTCTAAGAAAGACCTAGGCATCCTCACTTGTTCTTTCTTCTTCATGAGCTTCATGTCGTCTGGTAGTTGAATCTTTGTTGTTTCAAATTTTTGGGCTAATCTCCGCTTATCAGTGAGTAAATACCATGTGTGTTCTTTTGTGATTGGGTTACCTCACTCAGGATGATATTTTCTAGTTCCATCCATTTACCTAAGAATTTCTCGAATTCATTATTTTTAATAGCTGAGTAATATGTCAATGTACCACATTTTTTGTATCCATTCCTCTGTTGAAGGGCATCTGGGTTCTTTCCAGCTTCTGGCTATTATAAATAAGGCTGCTATGAACATAGTGGAGCATATGTCTTTGTTATTTGTTGGGGCATTTTCTGGGTATATGCCCAGAGTGGTATAGCTGGGTCCTCAGGTAGTGCTATGTCCAATTTTCTGAGGAACCGCCAGACTGACTTCCAAAGTGGTTGTACCAGCTTGCAACCCACCAACAATGAAGGAGTGTTCCTCTTTCTTCACATCCTCGCCAGCATCTACTATCACCTGAGTTTTTGATCTTAGCCATTCTGACTGGTGTGAGGTGGTATCTCAGTGTTGTTTTGATTTGCATTTCCCTGATGACTAAGGATGTTGAGCATTTCTTAAGGTGCTTCTCGGCCATTCGAGTTTCCTCAGTTGAGAATTCTTTGTTTAGCTCTGTACCCCATTTTTTAATGGGTTATTTTGTTGTTTGGCGTCTAATTTCTTGAGTTCTTTGTATATATTTGATATTAGCCCTCTATCAGATGTAGGATTGGTAATGATCTTTTCCCAATCTGTTGGTTGCCGTTTTGTCTTGTTGACAGTGTCCTTTGCCTTACAGAAGCTTTGCAATTTGATGAGGTCCCATTTGTCGATTCTTGATCTTAGAGCATAAGCCATTGGTGTTCTGTTCAGGAACTTTTCCCCTGTGCCTAGGTATTCGAGGGTCTTCCCCAACTTCTCTTCTAATAGTTTCAGTGTATCTGGCTTTATGTGAAGGTCCTTTATCCACTTGGATTTGAGCTTTGTACAAGGGGATAAGAATGGATTAATTTGCATTCTTCTACATGTTGACCTCCAGTTGAGCCAGCACCACTTGTTGAAAATGCTGTCCTTTTTCCACTGGATGGTTTTAGCTCCCTTGTCAAATATCAAGTGACCATAGGTTGCGGGTTCATTTCTGGGTCTTCAATTCTATTCCATTGATCTTCCTGTCTGTCTCTGTACCAATACCATGCAGTTTTTATCACTACTGCTCTGTAGTACAGTTTGAGGTCCGGATGGTGATTCCCCCAGAGTTCTTTATTGTTGAGAATAGTTCTCGCTATCCTAGGTTTTTTGTTATTCCAAATGAATTTGTAAATTGCTCTTTCTATCTCTATGAGAATTGATTTGGAATTTTGATGGGTATTGCATTGAATCTGTAGATTGCTTTTGGCAGGATAGCCATTTTTACTAAGTTAATCCTGCCAATCCAGGAGCATGGGAGATCTTTCCATCTTCTGAGATCTTCTTCAATTTCTTTCTTCAGAAACTTGAAGTTCTTGTCATATAGATCTTTCACTTGCTTGGTTAGATTCACTCCAAGATAATTTATTTTATTTGTGGCTATTGTGAAGGGTGTCATTTCCCTAATTTCTTTCTCAGCCTGTTTATCCTTTGAATAGAGGAAGGCTACTGATTTGTTTGAGTTGATTTTATATCCAGCCACATTGCTGAAGTTGTTTATCAGGTTTAGGAGTTCTCTGATGGAAGTTTTAGGGTCACTTAAGTATACTATCATATCATCTGCAAATAGTGAAATTTTGACTTCTTCCTTTCCTATCTGTATCCTTTTGACTTCCTTTTGTTGTCTAATTGCTCTAGCTAAGACTTCCAGTACTATATTGAACAGGTAAGGTGAGAGTGGGCAGCCTTGTCTAGTCCCTGATCTTAGTGGGATTGCTTCAAGTTTCTCTCCATTTAGTTTGATGTTGGCTACTGGCTTGCTGTATATTGCTTTTACTATGTTTAGGTGTGGGCTTTGAATTCCTGATCTTTCCAAGACTTTTAACATGAAGGGATGTTGAATTTTGTCAAATGCTTTCTCAGCATCAAGTGAGATGATCATGTGTTTTTTTTTCTTTGAGTTTATTTATGCAGTGGATTACATTGATGGATTTCTGAATATTGAACCATCCCTGCATTCCTGGGATAAAGCCTACTTGATCTTGATAGATAATTGTTTGATGTGTTGTTGGATTTGGTTTGCGAGAATTTTATTGAGTATTTTTGCATCAATATTCACAAGAGAGATTGGTCTGTAGTTCTCTTTCTTTGTTGGGTCTTTCTGTGGTTTAGGTATGAGCGTAATGGTAGCTTCATAGAACGAATTGGGTAGTGTTCCTTCTGTTTCTATTCGATGGAATAGCTTGAAGAGGATTGGTATTAGGTCTTCCTTGAAGGTCTGTAAGAATTCTGCACTGAAACCATCTGGCCCCAGACATTTTTTGGTGGGAAGATTTTTAATGACTGTGTCTATTTCTTTAGGAGTTATGCTACTATTTAGATGGTTTATCCAATCCTCGTTTAAATTTGGTACCTGGTATCTGTCTAGAAAATTGTCCATTTCATCCAGATTTTCCAATTTTGTTGATTATAGGCCTTTGTAGTAGGATCTGATGATTTTTTAAATTTCCTCTGTTTCTGTTGTTATGTCTCCCTTTTAAGTTCTGATTTTATTAATTTGAATACTGTCTCTGCACCCTTTGGTTAGTCTGGCAAAGGGTTTGTCTATCTTGTTGATTTTCTCAAAGAACCAGCTCCTGGTTTTGTTGATATTTTGTATAGTTCTTTTTGTTTTAACTTGGTTGATTTCAGCCCTGAGTTTGATTATTTCCTGCTGTCTACTCCTCTTGGTATATTATCTTCTTTTTGTTCTAATGCTTTCAGGTTTGCTGTCAAGTTGTTAATGTATGCTCTTTCCAATTTCTTTTTGTGAGCACTTAGAGCTATGATTTTTCCTCTTAGTACTGCTTTCCGTGAGTCCCACAAGTTTTGATGTGATGTGTCCTCATTTTCATTTAACTCTAAAAAGTCTTTAATTTCTTTATTTCTTCCTTGACCAAGTTATCATTGAGTAGAGCATTGTTCAGTTTCCAAGTTTATGTGGGCTTTCTGTTGTTTTTGTCCATGTCAAAGACGAGGCTTAGTCCATGGTGGTCTGATAATGTACTAAGGATTATTTCAATCTTTTTGTATCTGTTGAGGCCTGTTTTGTGACCAATTATATGGTCTATTTTGGAGAAGGTACCATGAGGTCCTGAGAAGGTATATTCTTTTGTTTTAGGATGAAATGTTCTATAGATGTCAGTTAAGTCCAATTGGTTCATAACTTCTGTTAGTTTCATTGTGTCTCAGTTTAGTTTCTGTTTCCATGATCTGTCCATAGCTGAGAGTGGGGTGTTGAAATCTCCCACTATTATTGTGTGAGGTGCAAGGTATGCTTTAAGCTTTAGTAAAGTTTCTTTTATGTATGTGTGTGCCCTTGCATTTGGGGCATAGATGTTGAGAATTGTGAGTTCCTCTTGGTACATTTTTCCTTTGATGAATATGAAGTGTCCTTCTTTATCTTTTTTGATTACTTCTGGTTGAAAACTGATTTTATTTGATATTAGAATTGCTACTCCTGCTTGTTTCTTGGGACCATTTGCTTGGAAGATTGTTTTCCAACCTTTTACTCTGAGGTAGTATCTGTCTCTTCCACAGAGGTGCATTTCCTGAATGCAGCAAAATGTTGGGTCCTGTTTACGTATCCAGTCTGATAGTGTATGTCTTTTTACTGGAGAATTGAGTCCATTGATATTAAGAGATATTAAGGAAAAATGAGTGTTGTTTCCTGTTATTTTTTGTTATTGGCAGTGGAGATATGTTTGTGTAGCTACCTTCTTTTACGGTTTTTGGAAGATTACTTTCCTGCTTTTTCTAGGTTGTAGTTTCCCTCCTTGTGATGGAGTTTTCCACCAATTATCCTTTGAAGTGCTGGATTTGTGTTGAGATACTGTGTGAATTTGGATTTGTCATGGAATATTTTGATTTCTCCATCAATAATGATTGACAGTTTTGCTGGGTATAGTAGTCTGGGCTGGCATTTGTGTTCTCTTAGGATCTCTAAGATATCTGTCCAGGATCCTCTGGCTTTTATGGTCTCTGGTGAGAAGTCTGGTGTAATTCGTATAGGTCTGCCTTTATATGTTACTTTGCCTTTTTCCCTTACTGCTTTTAGTATTTTTTCTTTGTTTTGTACATTTGCTGTTTTGACTATTATGTGTCGGGAAGTATTTCTTTTCTGGTCTAAACTATTTGGAGTTCTGTAGGCTTCTTGTATATTTATGGACATCTCTTTCTTTAGGTTAGGGAAGTTTTCCTCTATAATTTTGTTGAGGATATTTACTGGTCCTTTAAGTTGGGAGTCTTCCCCCTCATCTATTCCTATTATCCTTAGGTTTGGCCTTCTCATTGTGTCTTGGATTTCTTGTATATTTTGGGTTAGTAGCTTTTTGTATTTTGCATTTTCTTTGACAGTTGTGTCAATGTTTTCCATGGTATCTTCTGCACATGAGATTCTCTCTTCCATCTCTTGTATTCTGTTGGTAATACTTGTGTCTATGACTCCTGATCATTTTTTTTAAGTTTTCTATCTTCAGGGTATTCTCCCTTTGTGATTTCTTTATTGTTTCTACTTCCGTTTTTAGATCCTGCATGGTTTTGTTCAATTCCTTCTCCTGTTTGGTTGCATTTTCTTGCAATTCCTTAAGGGATTTTTATGTTTCCTCTTTAAGTGTTTCTATCTGTCTTCCAGTGTTCTCCTTAAGTTCTTTGAGAGTGTTATTTATGTCTTTCTTAAAGTCCTCTATCATCATCATGAGAAGTGATTTTAATTCTGAATCCTGCTTTTCTGGTGTGATGGGGTGTTCAGGGCTTGCTATGATGGGGGAACTGGGTTCTGATGATGCCATGTAACTTTGGTTTCTGTTTCTTACATTCTTGTACTTTTCCTTTTGCCATCTGGTTAACTCTAGTGCTGCCTGTACTTGCTTTCTCTGATTGAAGCCTGCCTTTCCATTTATCTCACTTGTGTCTGATCTTCTAGGGGTCCAGAAGTCTCTGTGATCTTTTCCAGCTGTACTGATTACAGTGGTATCTCTAGGATGCCTCAGGATATGGTGCCTCCAAGGTGGCAGTCCAGCTAGGTGTCTGCTGTTCTGGGTGCAGTGTCTCCTCTTGGATATCTCAGGATATGTCTGATGCTCTGAGTTCAGTTGTTCCTCTGTGGCTCTGGTTTGAGTGGACCTTCCAGTATGTCTCAGGCAGAATCCGGGGTCCACACCACAGCAGACCTGGCAGAGTTCTGGTCCAGGCCTCAGATCTATGAGATGGGCTGAAGGAGGGTGCTAGCTAATGCTGGTTGTGGGATCCGTGGAGCTTCCAGAATGTCTCCGGCGGGATCCGGGGTGCACTCACCTGCAGGCCGGCTGGGGAGAGGTCTGGTCCAGGCCTCAGCTCCGGAAGAGGGGTGAGTGGTGGAAGGGGAGTGCTAGCTGGCAGGGGCCAGGAGGGGGGGTATGTGCTGGAATCTGAGCACTCACAGCACCCAGCTATGGGCTCAGGGCAGTATGTGGGATTTCCTACCTAATGCTGGCTGTGGGATCCTTGGAGCTTCCAGAATGTCTCCAGTGGGATCCGGGGTGCACACACCAGCAGGCCAGCCAGGGAGAGGTCTTAGTGCAGAATTCTACCAGACCCTCAAAGAAGAGCTAATTTCAAAACTCCTCGAACTATTCCATGAAATAGAAAAAGAAGGAAAACTACCTAATTCATTCTATGAAGCCACAGTTACTCTGATACCTAAACCATCTAAAGACCCAACAGTGAAAGAGAACTTGAAACCAATATTGCTTATGAATATTGATGCAAACATACTCAATAAAATTTTCACAAACTGAATCCAAGAACACATTAAAACCATCATTTATCACAGTCAAGTAGGTTTTATCCTAGATCTGCAGGGATAATTCTATTTATAAAAATCTATTAATGTAATCCACTGTATAAATGTACTGAAAGAAAAAAAAATCACATGATCATCTCATTAGATGCTGAAAAGCCTTTGACAAAATACAACACACCTCCACTTTAAAAGTTCTGGAGGAGGTCCCGGCAGAGCAGCCGCTGCCACTGCCAACGAACCGGGTGCCGCCCGGGGTCCAGCAGCGCGCCGGGCAGCCGGGGCGGCCCCCCCCTAGCGGTCGGGCGAGGGCGAGGCGACGCGCACCAGGCTGAGCCCGCAGCGGGGCGGGGGCCGGGGGGCGGGCCGGGGGCGGCCCAGGCTAATGGAGGCTCCGGAGCGGGCGGGCGGCGGGGAGCCCCCGAACCTGGCGGGCGGCCGGTACTGGGCCCGCGGGCCTTCGTCCCGCAGAAGGAGATCGTGTACAACAAGCTTCTGCCCTATGCCGAGCGGCTGGATGCCTAGTCCGACTTGCAGCTGGAGCAGATCAAGAGCAACCTGGGCCGGGCTGTGCAGCTCCAGGAGCTGTGGCCCGGGGACCTCTTCTGGACGCGGAAACTCTCCACTTATATCCGACTTTATGGGAGAAAATTTAGCAAAGAAGATCATGTTCTTTTTATTAAGTTATTGTATGAGCTGGTATCAATTCCAAAACTAGAAATCAGCATGATGCAGGGATTTGCCCGTCTCTTGATCAACTTATTAAAAAAAAAGGAACTTCTTTCAAGAGATGATTTAGAGTTACCTTGGAGACCACTTTATGACATGGTAGAAAGAATATTATATTCCAAGACAGAGCACCTGAGATTAAATTCATTTCCTAATTCTATAGAAAATGTTCTCAAAACACTGGTGAAAAGCTGCCGACCATATTTTCCAGGAGATGCAACAGCAGAAATGTTAGAAGAATGGCGGCCTCTAATGTGTCCTTTTGATGTAACAATGCAAAAGGCCATCAGTTATTTTGAAATGTTTCTTCCTACCTCCCTTCCTCCAGAACTGCATCATAAAGGTTTTAAACTTTGGTTTGATGAATTAATTGGCCTTTGGGTTTCAGTGCAAAATCTCCCACAGTGGGAGGGGCAATTAGTAAATCTCTTTGCTCGATTGGCTACAGATAATATAGGATACATAGATTGGGATCCATATGTACCAAAGATATTTACAAGAATTCTTTCTGAGAAGCCTGAACCTCCCAGTGGGAAGCAGTCAAGTGTTAGTCCCAAGATTTTTAACAAATGCTTATGATATAGGACATGCTGTAATATGGATCACCGCAATGATGGTTTGTAGTTAATTATGTGTTTTATAAAATACATGTAAATTTTTTTAACCCTTCGATCCAAGCCCATGCTAATAGCTTGGTTGGTCACTTGATTATTCTTCTCTTCTTTCTATGTCTCTCCTCTTCTCTCTTTACCTCTCCCCTTTCTTTGCTCCTCTTCTCCACCCCTTTCCTTCCCCATTCTTCCTGCCCATCCCCTATCTTCCCTTCCCTTTTACCTACATCTTTGCTGGGGATTGACAAGATTCAGCTATTTTCTGATGTTTTGTATCCATATCTCAGATTTGTAATAATCCATTACTTAGTAATTTCCATATGGTTTTCAGTGTCACTTTTGAAATATAAATACTATTAGAGCAGCTTTATATTAAAATTATAGGATTTAATATTTCTTACCTCTTTGAATTGTTAATCTATGCTTGGTAAGGTTTTTGTGGAAAAGACAGAATATTCATACAGAATACAGTGAGAGTTGAAACTCTCCCACAGTTACATAGAACTTCTGTTTTTTCTTGTATTCAAGGAGAAGAGTATTTTAATGCATATTATGGAGGTTTCACTAAATTGGGCAATGTCAGCCTTGAGTTAATTTGCTCTCTTTTCCCACTCACATCTTAGTAGCCACTTCTTTTTGTAATGTTGGAGTATAATTTTTAAAAAATCAGTTATTCTAATTATTCTATCGGAATTTTGAAAATTGTGATAGTGAGTTGTGTTGTAGTAATTATTTAGAAAGTGGCCGCCTGCAAATCCGACTATCTAAGCTGCAGCTAAGCTGCAGCGTCTTTGCCTAGCTCAGCCACCATGTTGCATGGCCAGGTGCCACGTGGGCACCAGAAACACCAGCCCTGCCACCCATGAGACAGTGTGGGAGATGGCTCTGCCAGTCTAACTTCTACGCTGTCTCTGCAAGGCTGGGCATTGTCCAAACTATCCCGACAACTGCACGGGCTTGGTACAGATGAGATTCTAATGCTTAGATTATTTGGGCTTTATATATTTGGTAATTATCAATAACAGGATGCCCATACAATCAGAAGTGTGACCCAATACCTAACCTAGATATATCAACTACCTTTGACTGGCGGAGACGCGTCCTTCTCCGTGTTCGCCTCTCTCTCATCTCATCTCCCCTGGCTCCTTCTCTCTTCCTCCCTTCCTCCCCTTCTTCCTCACTTTACTCCTCCCACCTTAGCTCCTCCTAAAGAGTTGTTACGGAATCATTTTGGTTTCTTAAGTAGTTTGATCTCTTTGGGTTTCTATATTGAGAAACATAGACATAAGCTTCATTTATGCCTACTTTTGAGTGGGAAGGCATATTAATAATACAGGCTTTTTTTTTTTTCTTTTGAGATTTGAGTGGATGGTTAAGACAGGGTCTGGTTATATAGCCTTGATTAACCTAAGACTTAATATGTAGATCAGCCTGGCCTCTTAACTTGCAGAGATTTTCTTGCCCCTGCCTGGGATTTTAAGTATGAGCCAGTATACCCTTTCTTAATATAATTTGACATTTTGTTTTCCTTGCTGTTGTTAAAAGATCATTTTGAGTCAAACTAGAGGATATGAGCCCATGTTATAGCCCTTTAGATGGATGCTAATTTTTTAAATCTTTTTTCTTTAATTGTTTTAATAATAGATTAATAAATAAAATTATGTTTTTTGAATTAGAAAAAAAAAAGTTCTGGAAATATCAAGAATTCATGACATAAACCTAAACATAATAAAGACAATATATAGGAAACCAACAGCCAGCATCAAATTAAATGGAGAGAATCTAGAAGCAATCCCACTAAAATCTGGGACAAGACAAAGTTGTCCACTCTCTATCTTCTCAAATATAGTACTTGAAGTTTTAGCTAAAGTAATTAGACAACAAAATGATATCAAGGGATTGTAAATTGGAAAGGAAGAAGTCAAAATATCACTATTTACAAATAATATGATAGTATACATAAGTGACTGTGGGGAAGAAATCTCGAGGGCGGGGGGAAGAAGGAGTCTGACGGCCGGGTCTCTCACGGCAGTCTGGCATCAGGGTCCCGGGCGGGCTTCCGACCAGCGGAGGGTCCCATATTGGTACAGCCACCGTGGGCTGGCGGTGAGCAGTGGCAGATCAGGCAGATCAGGCGACATGTGGAGTCTGGTTTTCCAACGCTTTTATTGTTCATGGCATGGTAAATGGATGTAGCTGGTACGAGCTTCCCCCACCAAAAGCCAAGGGAGCCTAATTTTATAGGGAGGGAGAAAAGGGGAGGGAATAACTTAATTAGCTACGCCCTTGGCCTTTTGATAATTCATTAATATTTAAATCTCTGGAGGTGGAGACTTGTTAATCACGCCCTCTACCTGTGTGTTAAGTGACTGAAGGTGGCAGGTTAAATGGAGTTACCTCGTCCAAGGCCCAACAAGTGACCCCAAAATTCTATCACAGAACTACTACAGGTAATAACCAACTGCAGCAAAGAGGCAGGATATAAAATTAACTCCAACATATCAGTAACCTTCTTCTACTCAAAGGATAAACAGGCTGAGAAAGAAATTAGGGAAATATTGTGAGGAGCCGCCCTCACATTCACCGTTGCAAGATGGCGCTGACATCCGTTCGACCAACTGACAAATGGTTTGCGCGTGTGCTAGTGCACTGCCTCACCTGTGACACAATACCGGCCAACGGGCTACAGCCAACCATTGGGTGCCACGTCCTAGGCGGGGAGCAGTTTCCTATATAAGGGCTGGGATTTTGCCCCCTCGGGGTCCTCTTCATCTGTAAGCTTATGCTCTCCCTCTCAAGACGCATAAAAGCTTTACTGCAGAAGGATCCTGTGTGTGCCGCGTCGTTCCTGCTGGCGGGAGGTTGCGCGGGCCATCTGGTGCCGAAACCCGGGAGATCTCGACCTCGTCATCGTCAGCACCTCAGAGGACCCCTCGATTCAGAGGAGGATTCAGAACTGCAGGGAGGTACATTCGGAGAGGTATGTCTGCCCCTGAAATTTATGGCCTGATCTTCACTGTGATTTTCATGGTCCTTGTTCTAGTTGTTAAAAACTGTTTAGGAGATGAAAACTATAAGGAAGCAGTAAGTGAAGGGCAGGTTACTCTCGAGGGAGTTCAGGACAGCATGTCAGAAACCGAATGGAGTGAGAGGTTGGGCGCGCGCAAGAAAAAGGACGTCCCAAAAAAGAAGGATAGGCACCCTCCTAAGACAGGAGAGATACCCCCGATGGAGTCCAGTATCCCTCGTAAGGAGAGAAAGGGTGGGCTCTACCCCTCTTTGGAGCTGGAGGCACTGACCCTCGACAGTTCGGAAAGCTCCAGTGATGATGACACCTCTGGTAAGGATACTCTTAACTCGGAGGAGGAGGCTGAGTTAGATGAAGAAGCAGCTAGATATGAGGCAGAGAGATATCACCCAGATGATAACAAGAAATATAAAAAATTACCTAGAATTCCTCCTCAAAAGACGGTGCCCTCTGCACCTCCGCCTTATGAGGCGCATCCTCCATCAGGTTACTCGCTTGTACCAGAAAAGGTGAGGAGAAAGATCAGGACTGTATTCCCTGTTTTTGAAACAGAAAATGGAGGGCGAATTCATGTGCCAGTAGATTTCAACCAGCTTAAGGAACTGGCCGAATCTGTTCGCAAGTATGGGACCAATGCTAATTTTACCCTAGTACAGCTTGATAGACTTGCCAATTCAGCATTAACACCAGCCGATTGGCAAATGATTGCAAAAGCCGCCCTCCCTAATATGGGCCAATATATAGAATGGAAAGCACTGTGGTATGAGGCCGCACAAGCACAAGCCCGGGTCAACGCTACTGCCTTGACCCCGGAACAGAGAGATTGGACTTTAGACCTGTTAACAGGTCAAGGGGCTTATACTGCTGATCAAGCTAACTATCATTGGGGAGCCTATACCCAGGTCTCTGCCACGGCCATTAGGGCATGGAAGGCACTTTCCCGAAAGGGGAAGCGAGTGGACAACTCACAAAGATAATTCAGGGACCCCAAGAGTCCTTTTCAGATTTTGTGGCCAGAATGACAGAGGCAGCTGGGCGTATTTTCGGAGACATAGGTCCAGTCGAGCCCCTAATCCAACAGATAATTTTTGAACAAGCCACTCAGGAGTGCCGAGCAGCCATTGCTCCACGTAAAAACAAGGGCTTACAAGATTGGCTTAGGGTCTGCCGAGAGCTCGGAGGGCCCCTTACTAATGCTGGGCTGGCGGCTGCTATTCTTCAATCACAGAGGCGTCCCCTGATGAGACCCGGTCCAAAGGTCTGCTATAATTGTGGCAAGCCCGGTCATTTTAAAAAGGATTGTACAAATTTGAATAGAAAGGTAGAGACTCCCACTCTTTGTGACAGATGCGGCAAGGGATATCATAAAGCTAGTGCATGCCGTTCAGTAAGAGATATTAGGGGCAGACTCCTCCCCCCGCTGGATAATCAGTCAGACGAGATGCCAAAAAACGGGACATCGGGCCCCCGGTCCCAGGGCCCTCAAAGATATGGGAACCGACTAGTCAGAACCCAGGAAGCCAACAGAAAGAGAAATCAGGAAATAACCCAGGAAGACCCACAAGGGTGGATTTGCGAGCCGCCTCCAACTTCTTACTAATGCCACAAATGAATATTCAGCCAATTCCGGTGGAGCCTATAACACCCTTGCTTCCTGGAATCATGGGCCTTATCCTCGGCCGAGGATCACTCACCCTGCAAGGTTTAATAGTGTACCCCGGGGTAGTGGATGGCCAGCATTCTCCTGAAATACAAGTCTTATGTTCTAGCCCTAGAGGAGTTTTTTCTATTACAAAGGGAGATCGAATAGCCCAGTTGCTATTCCTCCCTGAGGTGGGAAGGGTCAATAGAATGGGAACAGAACAGATGGGCTCCTCAGGTAGTGATCTAGCTTACTTAATGATTCCCTTGAATGAAAGGCCTAAACTGTGTTTAAAAGTAAAAGGAAAAGATTTTGAGGGTATTCTAGATACTGGGGCTGATAAGAGTATCATCTCCTCACACTGGTGGCCCAAAGCATGGCCCACCATTGAGTCATCACATTCGTTACAAGGCCTAGGATATCAGTCTTGCCCCACCATCAGCTCCACAACCTTGACCTGGGAATCCCCCGAAGGACAGCAGGGAAAATTTATACCTTATATTCTTCCTCTTCCCGTTAACCTCTGGGGAAGAGATGTCTTGCAGGGTATGGGTCTCACCCTGTCAAATGAACCTATTCTTAAAAAACCATATTCGGACCAGGCAAGAGACATGATGATTAAGATGGGCTACAGGGAAGGAAAAGGACTGGGAAAGTTGGAACAGGGCAGGGTGGAGCCTATATCCCCTAGTAGAAAACAAGATAGAAAAGGGTTGGGTTTTTCCTAGGGGCCGTTGGGGTAGTACAGCCTATACCGTGGAAAACAGAGGACCCGGTGTGGGTTCCCCAATGGCCTTTATCCTCTGAAAAACTAGAAGCTGTAACAAAATTGGTAAAGGAACAATTAGAGCTCGATCACATTGAGTCTTCTACCTCACCTTGGAATACTCCCATCTTCGTGATCAAAAAGAAGTCGGGAAAATGGAGATTACTCCATGACCTCAGAGCTATTAATGAACAGATGAAATTGTTGGGCCCAGTCCAGAGGGGCCTTCCTGTGCTCTCTGCTCTCCCTTGTGGCTGGAAGCTCCTCATTATAGATATTAAAGATTGCTTTTTCTCCATACCCTTGTGCCCTAAAGATAGGCCTAGATTTGCTTTTACTATTCCTTCCATTAATCATATGGAACCAGACAAGAGGTATCAATGGAAAGTCTTACCCCAGGGCATGGCCAATAGCCCCACCATGTGTCAAATTTTTGTTCAAACAGCCTTGGGACCGCTAAGACAACGATTTCCCACCTTACTTGTCATCCATTATATGGATGACATACTTTTGTCACATAAAGAGTTAAAAATATTACAAGAAGCCTACCCCTGTTTGATACAAACTTTGGCACAATGGGGGTTACAAATAGCAGTGGAGAAGGTTCAGATCTCTGAGGTGGGCACCTTCTTGGGGACTGTTATTTCTCCTACCAATGTAATTCCCCAAAAATTGGAAATCTGTAGAGACCATCTGCACACCCTCAATGATTTTCAGAAATTATTGGGAGATATAAATTGGCTCAGACCCTTTTTGAAAATTTCTTCAGCTGAGTTGAAACCTTTATTTGATGTTTTAGAAGGAGACCCCCATATCTCCTCTCCTAGGGCCCTTACTCCTGCCGCAAGTCAGGCCTTAAAGAAGGTAGAGGATGCCTTGCAAAGAGCTCAGCTGCAGCGCATTGATGAATCACAACCTTTTATCCTGTGTGTTATGAAAACCATTCGGCTGCCAACTGCCGTGTTGTGGCAGAAAGGGCCCTTATTATGGGTTCATCCAAACGCCTCTCCTGCCAAAATTATAGACTGGTATCCCAATGCAATTGCCCAGCTTGCGCTTCGAGGAATAAAGGCAGCCATTACTCATTTTGGACGAGAGCCTAACTCTCTCATTACACCTTATACTGCTGCGCAAGTACAAGTTCTGGTGGCCACCTCTAATGATTGGGCAATCTTGGTTACCTCCTTTTCAGGACAGATTGATAATCATTATCCTAAACATCCTGTTTTACAATTTGCATTGAATCAGGCTATAGTATTTCCACAAATTACAGCTAGGCAACCTCTTAAGGATGGGATTGTTGTATATACAGATGGGTCAAAGACTGGTCTGGGTGCTTATGTAGTAAATAATAAAGTGGTGTCAAAACAGTTCAGTGAAACATCACCTCAACTTGTAGAATGTTTGGTGGTACTGGAGGTCCTTAAAACCTTTCCAGGGCCTCTTAACATTGTGTCAGATTCCTTTTACGTGGTTAACGCAGTTAACCTTCTTGAAGTAGCTGGAATCATAAAGCCCTCTAGCAGAGTTCATGGCACCTTTCAACAAATACAGCTTGCTTTATTGAATAGAAGATCTCCTATGTATATTACTCATATCAGAGCCCATTCAGGACTCCCTGGCCCTATGACTTTGGGAAATGAGCTAGCAGATAAAGCTACCAAGCTCGTGGCTGTTGCGTTATCATCTCAAACAGAAGCAGCAAGGGAGTTCCACAAACATTTTCATGTGACGGCGGAGACCTTGCGTCGCCGTTACTCACTTACCAGAAAAGAAGCCAGGGAGATTGTTATTCAATGCCAAAATTGCTGTGAATTCTTGCCTGCTCCTCATGTGGGAATAAACCCACGTGGCATAAGGCCTTTACAGGTCTGGCAGATGGATGTTACTCATGTCCCTTCCTTTGGAAGGCTTCAATACTTACATGTCTCTATTGATACATGTTCTGGTATCATTGTTGCCACACCTCTAACAGGTGAAAAGGCCTCACATGTGATCCAACATTGTCTGGAAGCATGGAGTGCCTGGGGGAAACCCAAACTCCTCAAAACAGACAATGGACCAGCTTATACCTCTCAAAAATTTCAACAGTTCTGTCACCAAATGGCAGTAACTCACTTGACTGGACTCCCATACAACCCTCAAGGACAAGGCATCGTAGAACGTGCCCATCGCACACTTAAATCATATTTAATAAAACAGAAAGGGGGGAGTTGAGGAGGCTCTCCCCCCAGTACCAAGAGTAGCTGTTTCCATGGCACTCTTTACCCTTAATTTTTTGAATCTTGATGCTCAAGGCCACACTGCGGCTGAGCGTCATTGTATAGAGCCTGACAGGCCAAAAGAAATGGTAAAATGGAAAGATGTGCTAACAGGAAAATGGAAAGGCCCGGATCCTATTTTGATAAGATCCAGGGGAGCTGTTTGTGTCTTCCCACAGGAGGACGAGAATCCCTTCTGGGTACCAGAGAGACTGACCCGCAAGATCTTTGAACATGAAAAACCGATGCTGCCAAAGTCTACAGTTGATCATCATGATGAAGATGTTGATAAGCCTGAGGATGGTAACAGGGACACCATGGTGGGGGATTATGACAACCTTCCCAATTCCCATGCCGGTGACCAATAAGTCTTTGGGCTTGGCCTATATCCCTTATGATGATCAGATTCAGAGCGTGCCCACCAATAACAGCTATCGCTTGTTAGGAAGTTTATGTTTTATATTTTACTTTCTCCCCAGATATTAGCACATATTATAATGATACCTTTATGGGATTTAATTTCACATACATGAATCCGAGAAAGGCAGATGTGAATCCGTTTGACCAATGGCTCCTTTGTGGGGTAAACGGAAGTTGCACCGATCTGTCACCCCTTGTTATGCTAGGGAAGGGGGCCACCGCTAAGGGACAATTGTCATTTGACTGGACGGGTACCCTTGGTGGTTCCCTTGGTAAAAGAAAATCGGGGGGTAGCTTTAGTTGGCAATCTGCTAACACCAAGTATACTGAGTTTAAGAGCATCACATTTGGACCTACTCTGGTCTGTGTATGGCCACCTTTTGTTTGGATAGTGAGCAATGATAGTTTTATCTGGAATGAGACCTTGACATGCGCACCTAATACCTGCTTTTTTGTTCTCTGCTGGAATGCTACAATGTTCCCTTTTGCCATGGTTACCCGCTTGCAGAGATTTGTTCTTGTGCCAGTAGAGGCACCCAACACTTTAGCCCATTTTAGAATTAGGAGAGATTTTGGAATTTCTGCCATTATAGTGGGCATTATTGCAGGGGCCGCTGTAATAGGATCGGTTACAGCCTCTGCCCTTGCATTATCCTCCTCGGTGCAGGCGGCAGATTCTATAAACCAACTGTCTGCATCAGTCACTCCAGCATTGGATGTACAAGCCTCTGCCAATTCACAAATCATGGGGGGATTGATGCTAGTGAATCAGAGGATTGACCTGGTTCAAGAGCAAATTGATATTTTATGGCAGTTGGCTCAATTGGGATGCGAACAGAAGATGCCTGGGTTATGTATAACATCCATACCTTATGATAATTATACCCGCACCACTAATTTGTCAAAAGTTTTTTCTCAGTTTTTATTGCAGAATTGGACCCTAGAATTCGAAGAAACGCTTCATAAATTGCGCTTTGCCATAATTGAGGTGAATTTGACCCGCCTTGATTTATTCTTGACCGAGGGATTGTCGTCATGGATCCATTCAGCCATCTCCTTCTTCAAAGAGTGGGTGGGGGTTGGCCTGTTCAGAGCTGCACTCTGCTGTGGGGGTGTGTTACTCCTCTGGTTGGTTTGCAAGCTTAAGGCACAAACGAAAAGAGACAAGGTGGTTGTCACCCAGGCACTCACAGCACTAGAACAAGGTGCCTCCCCCGATATTTGGCTCTCTATGCTTAGGCAATAGATCGCTGGCCACTCAGCTCTTGCACCCCAAGAGGCTGCCCTCACTGCACTGGGTAGAGTGAGTGTGCTTCAGCAGCCCAGGAGAGTTGCATGGCTAAGCACTGCAGCAGAATGGCCCTGCGGTGTTAAATGGGCCTATTCTGGGGAGATATGTCATCTTGCATGAAGGTTGAGTGCCTAAAATAACCTTCCCCCAGGAAAAATGGCACAGAGAGAGTTGTAGGCTATATCAGCCCTTGCACATCGCTGGGCGTTGCCCATTGCACGCGATAGGGTGATCTTGCCTTACTCTAATTTGCTTACTGGGGATTTGACCTCTATCTCTGCTCTCAGCATTGGGTGGTCTATTGCTTGATGATTAAAAGAAAAGGGGGAGATGTGAGGAGCCGCCCTCACATTCACCGTTGCAAGATGGCGCTGACATCCGTTCGACCAACTGACAAATGGTTTGCGCGTGTGCTAGTGCACTGCCTCACCTGTGACACAATACCGGCCAACGGGCTACAGCCAACCATTGGGTGCCACGTCCTAGGCGGGGAGCAGTTTCCTATATAAGGGCTGGGATTTTGCCCCCTCGGGGTCCTCTTCATCTGTAAGCTTATGCTCTCCCTCTCAAGACGCATAAAAGCTTTACTGCAGAAGGATCCTGTGTGTGCCGCGTCGTTCCTTCACAATAACCACAAAGTGTAGAAAATATATTAGTGTAAGTCTTACCAAGCAAGTAAAAGATGTGTATGACAAGGACTTCAAAGCAAGCCCCGAGAAAAGAAACTGAAGACCTCAGAAGATGGAAAGATCTTCCATACTCATAAATTGGTAGTATTAATATAGTGAAAATGGCCATCTTACCAAAAGCAATTTACAGATTCAATGCAATCCCTATCAAAATTTCAATCCAAAAATTTCAATCTAGTTTATCACAGACATCAAAAGAGCAATTCTCAACTTTATATAGAAAAACAAAAAACCCATTATAGCCAATCCAATTCTTTGTGGGGCAGTGGGCTGTGAGAGGCAGTTGGGTACTCAGCTGAGTCTGCTTCTAACTTTGGAGACCCTAAAGGGACAGTAGGAGTTCAGTGGTACTCCTGGGCCTCCAGGTTTCTCTCACTTATCTTCAACCATCCACAGCCCCTCCCAAAGAAAGGTTTGTGTCCTTCGGTCACATAGCACAGGTAGAGGGCATGACTACAGGCTGCAGAGCCTCAGGGATCTCCATATTAATGAGATACCTAAAGGCAAGAGGGTGTAACTAATTAAGCATTTCTTCCCCAAACCCCCTCCTACTTGCAAAAGTTATTTAACCTCAGGCCCTGAGAACACTGGGTACAGGTTCATCTACTTTCTGCCATGACAATAAACATTTTAAGATCATGGACTTCCTCTTGTACTTGGGGCCCACAGTGGGGGACTGTGCAGGTCTTCAACTATGGAGCTATTGCCTAATCTCTCATGGAGGACTTCTCTGCATTCCAGTCACAGAGGCCCACCAACTCAAGCAAGCTAGCCAAGCTAGCAGTGAGTTTCCAACCCAGCCTAGTGAGTTTCCTCTATCAAGAGTCTCATCCACCCCGTGGGGTGCCACCAGAGCTTTTCCCCCTCACCCCTTTTGGCTGCAGGTGAGTATAGCTTGTATGCCCCCATCTCAGTCTTTCGGTGGCCTCTCAGCTGTGCCTGTGAGCCCAAGGACTGAGACCAGCTGCTCTCTGGCTAGCTGCTTTGTCCTGGAGACTCCTAACCCAAGATGCCCTCATGGGACCTCAGACTAGGATCTCCCCAAACCCGGAGTGGAGCTCGTTGGCTTCCTGTGCCCTTCCCCCAGCCTTGAGCAGGCCTGAGAGACCTTGCTTACAACAGACCAAGTGATAGGATCTAGGTGGAGTTACCCACCTTAGCTGCACAGAACACAGAAGCAGAACTGCCCTTGGACTTGCCTTGAGATATCTCTGGCCATGATCCAGAACGGGTTATGGATTATTCCACCCATCTCTGAATTGATGAGCTTAAATTGAGAGCTGAACATTAAAGCTTTCAGCCTTGATCAGAGAACTTTGTCTTGGCTTCATCTCTTCTCGCCTTCCATCCCCCTTTCATTCCCAGCCCCCCTTTTAGGTGAACCCAGTTGACTCGTGGCTGCAGATGGCTACAGCTTCCCATAGCCCAGAGTCTGCCCAGCTACCTTGAGGAGTGAACTTAGTCAAATTCCCACACTTGTGTTTCCTGAGCCTCAGCCCTAGCCGCTTGGGGTGGCAGACATGTGGGATTTACAACTCAGCCCAACAGGACCCATGCCCATGTGTGAGCTACAGCCCTACAATTCTCAACAATAAAAGAACTTCCAGGGGAATCACTACCCCTAACTACAGAGCAATAGTGATAAAAACCACCTGGTATTGGTACAGAAACAGGTCAATCAATGGAATAGAATCAAAGACTCAGGTAAACAGACACATAGACATATAGGCACACACACACACACACACACACACACACACACACACACACAAACACACACCCTTGATCTTTAACAAAGAAGACAAAAAAAAACATACAGTGAAGAAAAATCATCTTCAATAAATGGTCTAACTGGTGGTCTATATGTAAGAGAATGAAAATAAATCCATACTCATCCTGCAGAAAGGTCAAGTTCAAGTAGATCATAGACCTTGACATAAAACCAGATACACTGAGTGTATAAAGTGTGAAAGAACCTTGAACTCATTGGTACTGGGGTGGGGGTGGGGGAAAGGATTTCCTCAACAGTGCACCAATGGTCCAGGCTCTAAGATCAACAATCAATAAATGGAACTTCATGAAACTGAAAAGCTTCTGTAAGGCAAAAAGACACCATCAATAAGACAAATTGGCAATCTACAGTTTGGGAGAAAACTTCACTAACCCTACATCTGACAGAGGGCTAATATCCAAAATATATAAAGATCATAAGAAATTAACTTCAAAAACCCAAATAGCCCAATTTAAAGATGGGGTACAGAGCTAAACAGAGAATTCACAGTGGAAGAATCTAAAATGACTGAGAAGCACTTAAAGAAATAATCAGTGCTTAGTCATCTGAGAAATACAAATCATAATGACCCTAAAATTTCACCTCACATCAATCAGAATGTCTAAGATCAAAAGCTCAAGTGATAGCACATGCTAGGGAAGATGAGGAGAAAGAGGAACCATCTTCCATTGGTGGTGGGATTGAAAACTGGTACAACTGTAAGGCCCCCACGAATGGAGAACCTCATCCAAGCCTCGGGAATTTGCGGCCACCCATTAACTGCAAGACACTGAACTTGATGTAATCAGCAAGAGGCATATTTTAATCAGTATACTGAGGTCAAGACCCATGACCCACGCAGGGGCAGTGGGGTCTGACCCTGGGGCTTTGGAGACAGAGAGAATTTAAAGCCCAAAACCACAACTGGGGGGGGAACCACAACCCAGGGGGAGTAAGGGAAGGTTATTGGAGAGCACCTGTGGAAAGTCCCAGCCCATTATTCAGTTTGTGACAGGGTACAAGGAACAGGCTATTCTCTAAGAGCCTATACGTAATCAGCCATCTATCTTGTGGTCAGCCAAATTCCTGGTCTCCAGGGTGCATGGGCACACTAACTTGAACTCTCAGCTCAAACCCTATTCAATCTATCGTATGGTCAGTTTTTAGTTCCTGGTACCCATAGCGCTTGGTCACGCTGTCCTGAACTCCCAGCTCTGAACTCTTATCTTACTTATTTTGTCTTGTGAATAGCTAGTTTCCTAGAACCCAGAGTGCAGAACAAGCTGATCTGCACTCTTGACTCCATCTGTGGAAGGTTTAAAAATTTTTAACTCTTTTGCAACCACTATGAAAATCAATCTGTCAGTTCCTCAGAAAACTAGAAATGGTTTTACCTAAAAACCCAGCTACACCACTCTTGGCCATATACCCAAAAGATGTTTCAACATATAACAAGGACATATCCTCCACCATGTTCATAGCAACCTTATTTGTAATAGCCAGAAGCTAGAACCAACCCAGATGTTCCTCAACTGAAGAATGGATACAAAATGTGGTTCATTTACACAATGGAATACTATTCAGCTATTAAAAATGAATTTTGCAGGCAAATTGATGGAGTGAGGAAACCTAGATCAAAAAGGACATACATGGTATGTAGTCATTGATAAGTGGATATTAGCCAAAATGTAAAGGGTACTTAGAATACAACCTACAGACTATGAAGTATAACAAGTAGAAATGTCCAAGTTAGGATGCTTCAATCCCATTTAGAAGGGAGAAGGAGATAATCATGGGAGGCAAATGGAGGGAGGGATCTGGGTAGGAGAGGAGAAGAGGAAGAGAAAAAAGCAACAGGATCAGGTATGGGGGGAGAGGACAGGAGAGAAGCCTAGAGGGCCAAGAAAATGAATGTAGATAAGCAGCCTCAGTGAGTGAGAGGTGAGAGGATTCTCTAGAAAGTACCAGATACCTGGAAGGTGAAACACTCTCGGTACTCTTTGGGGGTAACCTTAGCCAAATTGCCCAACAATGGGGAAAGGGAACTTGAAGAGTTGACCTCCAGTATATAGACATGGCCTCAAGTAGAGGGACAGAGTTACTAACCCACAGTCAAAATTCCTGACCCAAAATTGTTCCTGTCTAAAAGAATTGCAGGGACAAAAATAGAGACAAGATTGAAGAAAAGGCGGTCCAATGACTGGCCCAACTTGGGAACCATCTCATAGGTGGGAACCAATCCCTGACATTACTATGCTATGATGTGCTTACAGATGGGAGCCTGACATGACTGTCCTCTGAGAGGCCCTACCAGCAGCTGACTGAGTCAGAAGCAGATACTTAAACCCAATCATTGGACTGAAGTCAGGGACTCCTATGGTTGATTTAGGGGAAGGAATGAAGAAGCTGAGAGGAAGAGGGACTACATAGGAAGACCAACAGCTTCAATTAACCCAGACCTAGTGAGCTCCCAGAGACTGACCCACCAACCAGGAGCATACACTGGCTGGTCAGAGGACCCCAGCACATATGTAACAAAGGTCCGGCCTCAGTGGGAGAAGATGTGCTTAATACTTGAGAGACTTGAGGCCCTAGAGAAAAGTGGCCTGAGGCATCAGGGAAGGGGTGGCCTGGTGGGGGTACAGAGCACTCTCTTGGAGCCAAGTGGAAAAGGAATGGGATGAGGAATATTGGGGGGAGGGGAACTGAAGTGGAGGGCAATGACGGAAATGTAAATAAGTAAATAAATAAATAAAATAATTTAAAAAACAAAACCCTTTCATAATAAATGCTGACAATTGAATTTTATTTAATGTATAAAAAATAAAAAAATAAGAAAAGTAGAAAGGCCTATGGATAAGACTTTCCTGAAATTTCCAAGCACATTTTCTCATTTCTCTTTACTGTTAATAGTAACAAGTCCCCAAAGAAAGGGGTAATGTGGACCAGTTGGCTAATTCAGAGCTGTGTGAATTGAGCCCCCAAGGTCACACAATTGAAATAATTAGCCAGTGCCTTCAGATCTGTACTTTGTCAGCTTCAATGTCTCTTACAACCTTTGGGCATCTTCATTAGCTTGAGCCTGCCTTGTTTTCAGGTTCTGAATATATAACCCATGGCTTTGGTGAGTATCAGGCAGAAAAGAAGCAGTTGGTAATGCCCCTGCAGAGACACAGCCTAGGCCAGTAAGTGCTAATGGAGATGGTAGAAGGGTAGAAAGATTGTCCAGGTCACTGTTTCTTGTCATCAAGAGGCATGAGTGTTGGCATGGAAAGGAGGATAATAGCATGCAAAGATTCTGCTCCAAGGGCTGAGCTAGCTTTTGGATCTGGGTTGAATTCGAGGAACTCTCAGAGTCTGCTTTCCTTCAACCCTGGTTATTAGGCCTGTAGGCACCTCCCCCACATTATTAAGCAAGGGATCTTGTTTTAACAGGGAGGATTGGTATAATGTACTTTGAACTAGATTAAAAACCGTCTGGGAGACTCCAAATGCTGTATTTCTCATTTGTGTATGTAAGGATTTATGATCATAAAAAGAAGTTGATACCATATTAAAAATAGCAAAGTTAATCTCAGACACAGAATATTTTCATGGAATTTTATGGGGCTAATACAATATTCTATAAAGTAAAAATGTTTCAGAAATAGTTCTTAAAAGTTCATTATTGTTTAATTATTTCAGCTGTGTTGTTCACCAACACCTTACATGGTCAAGGCACTTTAAGGTTAAATGCACATTCATCAAAATGGAAGACCACCAGGGTCAAGCTTAGTGTGTAAGAAGCTGTGAATTTGAGTAAGCCCTTATTATCAAGAGTTAGTGGAATAGAAAATCAAATAATTAAAAAAAACTCCATAAGCTAAACTGGAAAAACTCTCTGTGATTATGAACTTTCTGTGCTATTTTGAGCCATATGATCTTTAGTCTTACAGAAGTTTTATGAATAGTCTACATCAAGGCAATTCATACACTATCTTAGAATAACAGTGTATTTTGGCAGTGTCTTAATTTCCTTTAATAATAATTGTGTTTTCTCTGCATGGGAAGTTTCTTTTTCTTTTTTTTTATATTATATTTTTGCTTGTATTATGTTGTGATCAAAGGATGGCTTATATCTCATTTTTGGTCTTGTACATTCTTCCTACTGTGTGTGAGTGTAGAAAGAGATGGGTACCACATGTCAGTGGAAAGTGAGTTTGTATTGATGCCTTTAGACTAGTGTTGCTTACATGCTTGGTCAGATAAGTTTCTTTTTCCAGGCTCACACTGATTCAAGTGTTGAGAACAAGAACAAATAACTTTTGAGTGTTCAGCTCTAAGCAGGACATCTATACCACATTCTCTATAATCAAGGGAGTGTCAAATAAGAACAGGTGGAAAGAATAAAAAAATGGAGGACGGGGAGGAATACTGTGAAACGCTGTCTTCTAGATATGGCATGGCCATTGCATGCATGCCCATATAGCAACTGTGACCACTTATACAAGGCCTACACAAAAAGTATGAAAGTAGAAGGGAATTAGATGGTACCAGAAGGATGTCATCATAAGAGAGAGAGGGGTATTGATGAGGGTAATGGAAGAATATAATCAATATATATATATATATCTATATATATAGATATAGATATAGACATATATAGTATATATATATCTCAAAAATTAAGTTAAAAAGGAATATTGAGATTGCACCAGATAAGAAAAATTGCCAAAGACGTATAGACAAAACATTTGCTTTAATCCAAAATATAGAGTGTTGAGTGATAGTAAACTTCTATCATTTTTATTAACCCTATTTGCATTTTCAAAAGCTGCTCAAACAATATAGAACTACAAAACCTAACACTTGTCTCAGAATTCCATCTCATGAGAGTCTCTGATGATCCAGGACTGCAGCCCATTCTCTTCGGGTTATTTCTGTCTATGTACTTGGTTACAGTGCTTGGTAACCTGATCATCATTCTGGCTGTCAACTCTGACTCCAACCTCCATACGCCCATGTACTTCTTCCTCTGCAATCTGTCCTTGGCTGACATCTGTTTTATCTCTACCACAGTCCCAAAGATGATTGTGAACATCCAAACTCACAGCAAGGAGATCATATATGTGGGCTGCCTTACACAGATGTCATTTTTGATTCTTTTTGGATGTATGGATGGTTTGCTTCTGACTGTGATGGCCTATGATAGATTTGTAGCTATCTGTCACCCACTGCATTACTCACTCATCATGAATCCTCGCCTCTGTGGCTCTTTAGTTTTTCTGTCTGTTTTAGTTAGTCTCGTGGATTCTCAGGCACACAATCTCATTGCCTTACACATCATCTACTTTAAAGATATAGAAATTTCCAATTTCTTCTGTGACCCTGCACAACTCCTTAATCTTGCCTGTTTTAACACATTCATTAATAACATAGTCATGTATTTTGTTGGTGCTATATCTGGTTTATTTCCTATATCTGGAATTTTCTTCTCTTACTATAAAATTGTTTTTTCCATTCTGAAAATACCATCATCAGGTGGGAGGTATAAAGCCTTTTCTACCTGTGGGTCTCACCTGTCAGTTGTTTGTTTATTTTATGGAACAGCCATTGGAGTATATCTTGGTTCAGCTGTATCACATTCTCCCAGAAGTACTGCAGTTGCCTCACTGATGTACACTGTGGTCACGCCTATGCTAAATCCTTTCATCTATAGCCTGAGGAACAAGGACATTAAAAGAGCAGTGAAGAGACTCCACAGAAGAACGCTATAATCATAGGGCCTGTGGCATCCATTTAGAGTGTGGGTTAGCAAATACATGAGAGCAAAACATCTGGACCCGTGCATCCTAATTCTTCAGTTACTAGTTTTAGGTTTTGATGACTTTAATCCCTTCTTACATTTTATAGTAGAATAGTAGTTAGTATAGTTGAGGAGAGGGAAGTAGGGAAGTTTAAAACGTATACAAATTTTCAATTAGTGAGGACAAAAATGTACTCAATCATGGTGATGGTTGTATAACAATATAAATGCAACTATTACCAATGAAGTAAACATATAGCAATACTTAATATGCTTAATTTTCTGTCTTATTAATATTTTGTCATTACAAAGTGTGATGGTGACTCTTGGTTGTCAACTTTGCTATATCTGGAATGAACTACAATCTAGAAATGGAGAGAACACCTTTGATCTGGATCTTGAGGCAGGAAGACAACATGCCTTTGATCTGGATCTTGAGGCACACCTTTAACCTGGGACACACCTTCTGCTGGAAGCCTAATACAGACAGTGGAAGACGGAAGGATTAATTGTTCTTCACCTTCTTGCACTCACTTTACCAGCACACTTGTCGGAGCCTACTCTTTCAGGATTCCAGCTTGTATCAAAGAGCAGCTGAGACATCTAGCCTCATGGGGACTGAGCAACTACTAGATTCTTGTAGTTCCTGTTCACAACTGGCCATTGTTGGATTAGTTGGACTGCAGCCTGTAAGTCATTCCAATAAACTATATATGTAAATAAAATTTATACATTATATATAAATATATACTTATATATTACCCAGTGTGTGTGTGTGTGTGTGTGTGTGTGTGTGTGTGTGTGTGTGTGAGAGCTGAATCAAGATATACTCCAATGGCTGTTCCACAAAAGGAGTAAACAGCTGATAGGTGAGACCCACAGGTGGAGAAAGCTCTATACCTCCCACTTGATGATGATATTCTCAGAATAAAAAAACCAATTTTATAGTAAGAGATACAAATACAAATACAAACAGACACACACACATTCACACTACTCTATATCTATATCTCTATATCACTGATCTCTATGTCTGTATCTATCTATATTTGTCTATATCTATTCTATCATCTAACATCTATCTATTATCTATCTATCTATCTATCTATCTATCTATCTATCTATCTATCTATATCTACAAACTGGATAATTACAAGATTAATCTTCCAGAGTCACATAGTTGTCAATGATAAGCCTTTCCATTCAATTCTTCAGTGTATCAGATCTAACACACAAGGCTACCTCCATGGTTGTCTGAATTTTAGCACTTCTGTGACACTGTATCACTACCATTCCTGAAGATGGAGCCTGAGCTCCAGATAAGCAAATGGCACCTGCCATCCTTGATTATGATTCAGCGCAGAAGCAGTTCAACTCATGACTTTTGAGGTGAAGGATATATAGAGGAGAGCCTTCCAGGAAAACATGTTTGATTATCAACAGAACTGATATGATCATTTGTGTAGATAGATGGCAAGATACTGATTTGCAAATTTCAACTTAGCAAGAGCATAATTATATTCTTTGTTAAGGAGGGAATCCTGGAAACTGTATTCAATCCTCTTACACCAGTTCCACTTACCACAGAGGCTCTCCACATAATAGCAGAAAATATATGTTCCTATAAAGTATGTGCTAGGAAATTCAAAGGACTATGAAAGTGATAATAAATATATAAAGAGGGTGCTTGTGACTGCAACATCATGAAGGATTTATTGTTTTCATTTTAACTCTGGAGACTGAACCTAGGCAAGCACTCTGCCATGGAACTAAATCCCAAACCCCAAAGCATTCTAGATAAAAGGCTTCCCATAATCCGAACAATACATTCTATCTGTTGCTCATAATTTTGCATGTGTAGCCTTCTCAATTTTATAATACCATGGGTTTTGTTATTTTATAGGAAACAAAGAGACACTGCAGTTTAATGTAACCCACTCTAGGTGTTTAGGTGGGAACGAATGAAGCCATGTTATAATATAGCTAGATGTGGCTGTGTAGAGTTTTAACCCCAACATTTGGAGGCAGAAGATGACTCTGTGTACTAGGCCAGCCACAGCTATATGGTAAGACTCTGTTTCAAAAAGTAACCAAACCAAACTAAAACCCAAAGCAAACCAACAACAGCAGCAACCACAAAAACAGAGATGTTAGAATACAGGATACCTTGCAAAGAGGATTCTGGTAGATTGCTTGTTTAGTTATTTGCTGTGTGTATGTGAATGACACACATGCCACAGCATGTATACCAAGGGCAACTAGAAGAAGATGGTATTCTTCTTTAGTCATGTGGGTACCAGGAATTGAACTCAGGTTGTCACACTTGGTGGCAATCTTTATCAGCTGAGTCATCTTGTTTCCTTCCTCCACCAGATTATCTTTTTGAAAAACCAGCAAGACAATTCACTTACCTGTCACTCTAGGAAGAATTCACTTGTTCACTGAGTTCTTATCAAGTGGGAGTCTGGTCCATCCTTTAGACAGCAGTGGTAGCACATACAGGATAGATGGCTGCAGACCATAGGCCTAGTTCACAGACAGACACATGATAATTCACCACAGGTATCTTCTTGATCCCACTCTGGGATATGTTTGGAGCTGTCCACATCTTTCCTGCTCTTTTAGTATTTCAATTAGTTTGAACAGGATGCCTAAAATAAGAATGTAATTTTATTCCTTTTATGACACCAAGAAGAGTTTAAAGATGTTATTCATCTCTTTTAGTATTAACATCTTGGGGTTTCTTAAACAGTTGGCCATTAGGGGTTAGGTGTATGGTTTAGTGGGACAGTGTTTAGTTAGCATGTATCAGGTCTTAGGTTTGATCCATAACACAGGAAAACATGTTTAATATTGGTGTATGTGTGTGTATTGTATGTGAGTATATATATATATATTCATGTGTGCTGGCATGTGTATGTTTTACATGTGTGTGCCTGCTTATGGAGACCTCAAGTTAATTTTATTCTCCACTGCTTTATACTTTGTTTTTTGATGCAGAGTTGCTTACATATCAGCTAACCTAGGTAGGCAGCTCTCTCTAAAGATCATTGAGTGATGGGGTTATAGGTAGCCTCAACATCAGCTTTTTCTATAAATTCTGGGCATCTGAACATGAGTCCTCATAATTTCCGCATAAACATTTTATTCACCGAACCATATACACAACCTAAAAAATATTTCAGCAACTGGAAATTATAGAAAAATTAAATTGGATGAAATAGTGACAATTTTGTATTCTGCCTGGTCCCCTCATTTTACCTGTGATGTACAGCAGTTTTTTTTTGTGATGATTGGAACTTGGTATTGTTATCTAGACTGATTTCCATCTGATACAAGTACATTGAGCAATGGCTAAAAGATGAATGGTCTGTTTGTGATTAGTATATGATTAATGTATAAAATAGAAAGAAAATAAAATTTTGATATCAAATTGGAAAGAAAGAATTAATGTATCCTTATTTGCAGTAATGGCATATATCTCTATCTCTATCTATCTATCTATCTATCTATCTATCTATCTATCTATCTATCCACAAATCCTAAAAAATCCACAGGGAATTCATACAGCTGATTAACACTTTCAGAAGAGTATCTGGCTACAAAATTAACTCACAGAAGTTAGTAGCCCTCCTATATGACAACAGACTGTGAAAGAAGTCAGATAAACAAAACATTTCCCAAAAGCCTGAAACAATATAAAATATCTTCGAAGTATATCTATCCAAACAGGTCAAAAACTTGTATGATTAAAATTTCAAGTCTTAGAAGAAAGAAATTGAAAAGGATATCAGAAGATGAAGAGATCTCCCATGCTCATGGATAGGTAGGATTAACATAGCAAAGAGGGCATTCTATGGAATGCAATCTACAGATTTAATCAGTTCCCTTCAAAATTTCAACAATTTATTGCAGATCTTGAAAGTATATTTCCAAATTTAATATGAAAACAAAACAAAACAAAACAAAACAGTTTAGCTAAAACAATTCTGAACAATAAAAAACCTCTTGAGATTCCACTATTCCCTATTTCAAGTTGTACTACAGTGCTATGCATAGTAATAAAAACCTCATGGTATTGGCCTAAGATGGATACATTGATCAATGGAATAAAATTGAAGTTCCAGACATAAATCTATACACCTATGAACATCTGAATTTTTAAAATAAATAATCCAGAAATATACATTGGAAAAAAGAAAGCATCCTCAACAAATGATGCTGATCAATCTGGGTGCTTGTGTGTAGAAAAATGCAAATAGATTCATAATTATTACCCTGCACATAACTCAAGTCAAAGTGGATCAAAGACCTCAACATAAAACAAATACAATAGAAGAGAAAGTGGGGAGTAGCCTTAAACACACATGCACAGGAGACAACTTTCTGAACAGATACAGATAACACAGACATTAAGAGCAACAATTAATAAATGAGACCTCATAAAACCAAAAAGCTTCTGTAAGACAAAGATCACCATCGATCAGAAAAAACAGCAGCTTATAGAACAGGAAAAGATGCTTACCAACTCCACACTTGGTAGAGGACTAATATCAACAATATACAAAGAACTCAAGAAACTACATTAAAAATGAAGTAATCCAATTAAAAAGGATATACAGATCTAAACAGAATTTTCTATAGAGAAAACTAAAATGGCTGAGGAACCATTTAAAAATATTCAACATCTTTTGCCATTAAGGAAATGCAAATCCAAATGACTTTGGGATTCCATTTTCTACCTGTCAGAATTGCTAAGATCAACAACATAAGTGACAGCTCATGCTGTTTAGGATATACTGCAAGAGAAACACTCCTCCCTTGCTAGTAGGAATGAAAATTTGTACAGCCACTATGGAAATCAATACAGATCTTCTCAGAACCTTAGAAATCAATTTATCTCAATCCCACATATACCACTCTTGGGTATATAGTCAAATGATGCCATCTTTAAGCAATTTTATAACAATATCAACTGCCTTTTTCTTGGTGGTATGGTTTATTATAATTAATTAATGCTAAATGAAAAATTAACTTCATTCATGAGGAAAAACATCAGATCAAAAACAAAGTTCTTAGAGCCAAATTGCATTTAGAATCTAGAATGTAATAATTCTGTAGTACACATTAAAAAAGGAAGATTGCAAGAGAAGGATGGGATGGAGGAGACTATCAAAACAAGACCATTTAAATGCAGCAGCATTGACACATATGAACCCATAGAGACGGTGGCACCATGCCCATGGCCAGTGTGGGTCTGCATGATTTGCATCAGATGGGGTTTCAATTTTGAGAAAAGTGGACACATGCCTCCATTCCTAAGCCAGAAGCAATTTTCAACTGACAGTATCTCACAAATGAAAAATCAGTTCTCTCCAACAGAGTCTCACTGGGGATTCAAACCACTCTTAAGCAAACCTATGCCCAGCAGTAGATGCCCAACACACAAACAAACAAACCCAATGACATCTTTGGAGGTTCTTTGTCCCATAAGGTTTTGACAGTACTTTTTTCTCACATGTTTTTTTCATATATGTGATTGTTTTGGGCTTTATTTTACTTAAGGACAATTTCTGTGCATACAGACATGTGTGTCTCTGTGTCTTCATGCATATCTTATGTTATTTCTTTGGCTTTTTTCTTCTGTTTGTTTATTTTGTCCTATTCCAATTTGTTTGTTTGTTTATTTTATTATTATTCTTTAGATGTATGCTTGTTTTATATTAAAAGATAGAAAGTTTGTGGATTCTGATAGGAGGGAAGGTGAGGGGACTCTCAAAGGAGTTGAGGAGGGGAAACCATAATATGAATATATTATATGAAAAACATCTATTAAAACTAAAACTTCTTGGGTTAGAGAGATGGCTCAGTGGTTAAGAGCACTGAGTGCTCTTCCAGAGGCCCTGAGTTCAAGTTTCAGCAACCATATGGTGGCTCACAACCATCTGTAATGAGGGTCAATGCCCTCTTGTGGTGTGTCTAAAGAGAGTGAAAGTGTACTCACATAAAAATAAATGAATAAATCAATAAATCTTTAGCCTTCACTCCAACCAACCAACCAACCAACCCTAAAACTTGTTGTGTGTGGTTATTTTTAGTAAATATGATAAAATGGAAGGGATTTTAAAAATGAATTAATTTACACTGTTTACAACTTTGGTCTATCAGAACTTTGAACAAATCTTTTCAAGTGCTCCAGTATTCAAATTTCTGTGGAATGATCAATTCTTCTGATTGGCCTGCCTTTACATGTGATGTGGTCCTCTTCTCTTGAGCTTTCAAAACCCTTTTAAATCTTGTGGGTTGTTTGTATGTTAACTCAAATATCAAATAAGGATGTTCTTTTCTGGTGTTCTGTATGGCTCTTATATTTAGATGGACATCTCTTTCTCTTTGTCTGGAAAATTCTCTTCTAAGATTTTACTGAAAATATTTTCTATTTCTTCTGCATGGAATTCTTTATTTGTGTCAATAATTTATAGAGTTCATATTTTAATGATGTTTCAAATCTCTCTCATGTGCTATTCATATATTTCTTTAATTTATCATTGATATTGACTGAAAAATCTAGTTCTTTTACTTGTCTTCAAACTCTGATATTCTGTCTGTCACAAGATCTATTATTTTTAAATTTAATTATTTTATTTATTTACATTCCAGATGTTGTCTCCCTCCCAGTTTCTTTCCCACAGTTCTTCACCCAATTCACCCTCTTCTTTGTCTCTGAGAGCATGATCCCCCACATTCCCGTACCCCACACATCTCACTTCCCTGAGGCCTCATGTCTCTGCAGGATTAGGCACATCCTCTCCAAATGAGGTCAGACAAGGCAATCCCCTGCTACATATGTGCTGGGGGCCTCGGACCAGCTTGTATATGCTCATTGGTTGGTGGCTGAGTCTCTGGAAGATCCCAGGGGTCCTCATATGTTGGGACTGTTGGTCTTCCTATGGGATTGCCATCCTCTTCAGCTCCTTCACTCCTCTTTTTAATTGGATATTTTATTTATTTACATGTCAGATGTCATCCCCTTTTCCCATTTCCCTTCCCTAGAAGCCCCTATCTCATCTCAACCCCCTCCTCCTTTTTGCTTTTATACCATTTTAATTATATGTATGTATTAAGGTCAGTTTTAGGTTGAGGGTCTAGCAATACAATAGATGCAAATAGTCAAGGAAGAAGCAAGACAATAAACACAAATAGTCAAAGAACAAGCAAGGCATTATGTGAATACTCTCATGATCACTCTCCCAATTATGTGAATACTCTCATGATCACTGTTTCTGAGGGCTTATCAGGATGACCAAAATATCTGAACCCACTTCCCTGTTTTAGGCCAAAATCATTTTCATGTCTGAAATTACTTCTTTGTTTTAGCCTAATATTGAGTTTCCTGCATGAAATTACTTCTTTGTTCTAGCCTAAGATTTAGATTTCTACCTGAAATTACTTCTTTGTTCTAGCCTAATGTCAGATTCCTGCCTGAAGCCTACTTCCTTGTCCTTGGCCAATGTCATATTCCTGCCAAGCAGCCCATTTCCTTGTCCTTGGCCCATGTCAGATTTTTTTGGTCAAGCTTTAAGAATGGCATATATAGCTTGATCATGCTAGCCCTTTTTGTCCTGGGAATACTTTTATTCCTGCCCACAGTGTTAAAGCTTGCCTTTAACAACACCAACATGTTGTCAGCCAAAGTACATAGCTTGAACCTGAAAATGGACCCCCAGACAGAGTTATTAAATTAAGAGGCTGGCAAGCCAAGGATGGGTAATATTCTGCACAGAGCCTTACCAACCTAAGACCTAAATGCATTGCTTTTGATACTGCATATTCCATGATGGGTAAGGAAGGCATTCTTGTCAGAACAACCTAAGACATGCTCAGTCTTGTTAATGCAATAAAAAATGGGGAGAGGCAGAGAGCCTTTGGGGCTGTTTGGCAAGAATCCTTCACTTCTCCTAACTCTTCTATAGGGGTTGTCAAACTCATTCTAATGGTTGACTATAAGTATCTGCATCTGTCTCAGTCAGCTGGTGAGAGGGCCTCTCAGAGGACAGCCATGCTCCTGTCTATAAGCACCACATAGCAGTAGGAATAGTGTTAGAGTTTGGGGCCCTTCCCTCCCATAACATGGATCTCAAGTTGGCCTGGTCATTGTATAGCCTTTCCTTCAGTCTCTTTCCCAGTTTTATACCTGTTTTTCTTTTAGACAGGGAAAATTCTGAGTCAGAAATTTTGACTGTGGGTTGGTAATCACATCACTCCATTTGGTGCCATGTGTATCTACTGGAGATGGTCTCTTCAGATTCTTTCTCCCCATAATTGGGTATTTTGGCCAAGGTTACCCCCATTGAATCCTAAGAGTCTCTCACATCCCAGGTCTCTGGGACTTTCTAGAGTGTCTGCTTTACTCCCCACCCCCAGAAGCTGCATATTTCCATTTATTCTTCTGGCCCTCTGGGCTTCTCTCCTGTTTCTGCCTCATACCTGATTCTGCCCCTTTTCCCCCTCCCCTCTTTTCCACCCAGAACCTCCCTCCCTCTGCCTCCCCTGATTATTTTGTTCCCCATTGTAAGTGGTATTAAAGCATATTTACTTGGGCCCTTCTTGTTAAACTTTTTACAGTCTGGGTTGTATTTTGTGTATTTTATACTTTTGGCTAATATTCACTTATTAGTGAGTACAAACAATGCATTTTTTGGGGGGGGTTGGGTTACCACACTCAGGAGGAAATTTTCTAGCTTCTTCCATTTGCTTGCAAAATTCATAATGCCTTTGTTTTTAATAGGTGAATAGTATTCCATTGTGTAAATGAACCACATATTCTGTATCCATTTTATCATTGAAAGACATCTGGGTTGTTACCAGCTTCTGGCTATTATGAATAAGGCTGCTATGAACATAGTAAAGCATGTATCCTTGGAGTATCTTTTGAGTATATGCCCAAGAGTGGGATAGCTGGGATTTCAGGTGGAACTATATCCAAATTTCTGAGAAACTGCCAGATTGTTTTTCAGAGTGGTTGTACCAACTTGCAATCTCACCAGCAAAACAGGAGTGTTCCTCTTTGTTCACATGTGTTGTCACTTGAATTTTTGATGTTAGGCATTCTGTTTTGTTTAAGGTGGAATTTTAGGGTCATTTTGGTTTGCATTTCCCTGATTACTAAGGATGCTGAATATTTCTTTAAGTGCTTCTTGGCCGTTCAAGATTCCTCTGTTGAGAAGTCTATGTACCCCATTTTTAAAATTGGGGTATTTGGTTTTCTGGAGGTTAACGTTTTAAGTTCTTTGTATATATTGGATATTAGCCCTCTATTGGATGTAGGATTGGTGAAAATCTTTTCACAATCTGTAGGTTGCCATTATGTCCTATTGACAGTGTCCTTTGCCTTACAGAAGGTTTTTAGCTTCATGAGGTTCTATTTATCAATTGTTGATCTTATAGCCTGAGCAATTGGTGTTCTGTTCAGAAAAATTTCCCCTGTGCCAATGCATTAGAGGCTCTTTCCCACTTTCTTTTCTATTAGATTCGGTATATCTGGTTATATGTTGAGGTCCTTGACCCACTTGTACTTGAGCTTTGTGCAAGGTGATAAATATGAATCTATCTTCATTCTTCTACACTCAGAACACCAGTTAGATCTGCACTATTTATTGAAGATGCTTCCCCCCACTATATGGTTTTGGATTCTTTGTCAAAGATCAATTGTCAATAGGTGTGCAGGTTTATTTCTGGGTCTTTGATTCTATTCCACTCATCTACCTTTATGTATCTGTACCAATACCATGCAGTCTTTATCACTATTGCTCTGTAGTACAGCTTGAGGGCAGGGCTGATAATTTCTCCAAAAGTTCTTTTATTGTTGAGACTTGTTTTGCCTATCTTGGTTTTTTTGTTTTTCCATATGAAATTGAGAATTGATCTTTGCATATCTTTGAAGAATTGTGTTGGAATTTTGATGGGGATTGCTTCAAATCTGTAGATTGCTTAAGATGACCATTTTCACTATTTTAATCCTACCTATCAATGAGTTTGGGAGATCTTTCTATTTCTGAAGTCTTCTTCAATTTCTTCAGGAACTTGAAGTTCTTGTCATATAGATACTTCACTTGCTTGGTTAGAGTTACACTAAAACATTTTATATTATTTGTGGCTATTGTGCAGTGTGTTATTTCCCTAATTTCTTTCTCAGCCTTTCTCATCCTTCTCCTTATACAATATATCATTTGTATAAAGAAAGACTACTTAATTGTTTGAGTTAATTTTATACCAAGCCACATTGCCGGAATTGCTTTTCAGCTGTAAAAGTTCTCTGATGGAATTTTGGGGGTTGATTATATATACTAACACATCATCTGCAAATATTGATACCCCAACTTTTTCCTTTCCAATTTACATGCCTTTGATCTTCTTTTGTTGTGTAATTTCTGTAGCTAGAACTTCAAGTTTTATATTGAATAAATAGGGAGAAAGTGAGTAGCCTTGTCTTGTCCCTTATGTTAGTGGGATTGCTTCTAGTCTTTCTTCACTTAATTTGATGTTTGCTGTATATTGCTTTTATTATGTCTAGGTATATGCCATGATTTCCTGATCTCTAAGACTTTTAACATTATGGTGTACTGTATTTTATCAAAGGTCTTTTCAGCATCTAATGAGAGATCATGTGCTTTTTTTCTTTGAGTTTGTTTATATAGTGAATTACATTGATAGATTTTTATATATAGAACCATCCTTGCATCCTTGGAATGAAGCCTACTTACTGTGGTGAATGATGCTATTTATGTATACTTGGGTTCCATTTGCAAGAATTTTGTTGAGTATTTTTGCATCTAAGTTCAGAAGTCAAAATCCTCCAAAGTTCTCTTTCTTTGTTAGGTCTTTGTGTGGTTTAGGTATCAGAGTAACCGTGGCTTCATAGAGTGAATTACATAGTGTTCCTTTTGTTTCTATTTTGTGGAATAGTTTGAGGAATATTGTTATTAGCTTTTCATTGAAAGTCTGGTAAATTTCCTCAGTTTATATTGTTATGTCTCTCTTTTCATTTCTTATTTTGTTAATTTGGATACTGTCTCTGTGCCCTTTAGTCATTTCAGCTAAGGGTTTATCTATTTTTTTTTTGTTTTCTCAAAGAACTAATTCTTGGTTTTATTGACTCTTTGTATTGTTCTCTTTATTTCTAATGGGTTGATTTCTGTCCTGAGATTAGCTATTTCCTGTCATCTACTCCTCTTTCATGTGTTTTCTTCTTTCTTGTTTTAGAGTTTTCAGGTGTGCTATTAAGTTGGTAGTGTAGGATCTCTCTCCACTTTCTTTATGAAGACACTTAGTGCTATGATTTTTCCTCTTAGCATTGCTTTCATTGTGTTCCATAAGTTTGGGTATGCTGTGACTTCTTCATTGAATTCTATAAAGTCCTTGGTTTCTTTCTTTATTTCTTCCCTGACCAAGTTATCATTTGAATGGAGAGATATTCAGTTTCCATGAGTATGTGTGTTTTTTGTTGTTTTTGTTGTTATTGATGTACAGTCTTAGTTCACTATGATCTGATAGAATACATGAGATTATTTAAATATTTTTATCAGTTGAGGATTGTTTTGCATCCAATTATATAACCAATTTTAGAGAAGATTTTCTGAGTTGCTGAGAAGAACGTGTATTCTTTTGTTTTGGGGTGAAATGTTCTGTAGATATTTGTTAAATCCATTTGGTTTATAACTTCTGTTAGTTTCACCATGTCTCTGTTCAGTTTCTGTTTCAGTGACCTGTCTGTTTGTTAAAGTGGGGTGTTGAAGTCTCCCACTATTATGGTGTGGTGTTCAATGTGCATTTTTAGCTTTATTAAAATTTCTTTGTAAAATGTGGGTGCCCTTGTTATTTTTGGCATAGATGTTCAGAATTGAGACTTGGTGGATTTTTCCTTTGATTACTGTGACGTTTCCTTCCTCATATCTTTTGTTTACTTTTGGTTTAAAGTCTATTTTATTGGTTATTAAAATGGCTACTCTAGCTTGTTTATTGGTACCATTGGCTGGAAAAACTTTTTCAGTCCTTACTCTGAGGCAATGTCTGTCTCTGTCACTGAGGTGTGTTTCTTATATCTTCTTGTATTACAAGCTAATTATGTTCTCCCCACCTAAACCCCCGCAAAACCTGCATACATGAATGCATCTGCATGTCACTTCTAAAAACCTGCCCCCTGTTGGTTCTGATTGGTAAGTAACAATGCCAACAGCCAATAGGTAGAGAGGGCAGATAGAAGCTGGATTTTAGGATTCCTGGGGTTGGGACAGGGAGGAGGAGGAAAGAGAAAAGGAGAAGATCTGCCATGCTTGGAGAGTATGGAAGAGAGGAGAAACACCATGCCAGAGAAGAATGCAGGACAGAGAGGCATAGCCACCATGTGAAGGAACTGGCAAAGTGTGGCCCAGGGGGCTGCCCATCTGGGTCCAGAGCAGCCAAGATAGTACATAGAATTAGTAAGTCATAACTTTGGATTAACTGTTGAAGGTTAGGCAGTGGCCTAACTATTGTGATGTTTAAGGCATAGTGAAATATGAAGGCTGTGTATGTGTCTTTCATTGGGGAACATAATTGAGGTGGTAGCAAACCTGCTGCCGGGATTTATTAATTAAATAATTATTTTAACAGATGGCATCCAATGTATCTGGTAAGAACTCAGTTTTAAAAGTTAAGTACAAATTCCTTAGTATGTCTGTGGGAAATATCATATCATATATTGGATGCTGATACAAAGCGTATACTACCTTCTGGAGACCTCTGTCACAGCTTTCCAGGCTGTTGTTATCTAATTGGCACTGTAACTGTGTCTCCAAAAGGCCATTCTATCTTTCTATCAAGCCAGATGCTTTAGGATGGTGAGAAACATAGTAAGACCACTGGATTTCAGGATTATGGGCCCACTGTCACACTTCTCTGGCTGTGAACTGAGTTCCTTCATCAGAAGCAATACGCTATAGAATATCATGTACCTTTTGTTAAGCCACAAAAGGTACAAATTAGAAGAAACCAGTTAAGAACCCTAAATGATTTTCAAAAGCTACTTGGAGATATAAACTGGCTGCGACCAGCAATTGGCTTGACCACTCAAGAACTAAGTAATTTATTTCAAACCTTACAAGGAGATAAAGATTTAAATAGTTCTAGGAAATTGACTCCTGATGCTGAGAAGGAGTTAGCCTTGGTAGAAAGAAAACTGCAGGATACACATCTAGATCGTATTGATCCAAAAATGGCCTGCATCTTAGTTATTTTTCCTTCTACTCACTCTCCTACTGGAATTCTTATGCAGAATTATATCCTAGAGTCGATATTTTTAGCTCATAAACAGAGTAAAAGGTTAAAAACCTATGTTGAGAAGGTTTCTGAATTAATACTGAAAGGAAAAATGAGACTTAGACAATTAGTTGGAATGGACCTGGCTAAAATTGTTGTACCTTTTACTAATGCAGAAATTACCTCATTATGGGCACAAGATGAACATTGGCAAAGAGCATGTAGTAATTTTTTAGGAGAGATTAACAACAAATATCCTAAAAGCAAGCGGCTTCAGTTCATAAAAAGAACTAATTGGATTATCCCTCGTATTTTAAAAGGAACTCCGATATCTGGAGCCCCTACATTTTACACTGATGCTAGTAAATCAGGAAAGGCAGGATATAAATCAGAAGACATAAGTAAGGTGGCTGAGAGTCCCTATAAGTCAATTCAAAAATCTGAATTATATGCAATAATCATGGTATTGTCAGATTTTCAAGAATCCCTTAATATAGTAACTGACTCTCAATATGCCGAAAGGGTTGTTTTACACATAGAGACTGCTGAACTTATTCAAGATAATTCTGAATTGACCTCATTATTTATTCAACTACAACAAATTATTAGAAATAGAAGTAACCCAATATATATAACACACATAAGATCCCATACAGGTCTGCCAGGCCCTCTAGCACTAGGTAATAATGATATCGACCAGCTACTGAGAGGAAGCGTGCTAGAGGCTTCAGAATTTCATAAAAAACATCATGTTAATAGCAAAGGTTTAAAGAAAGGGTTCTCTATTACTTGGCAACAAGCCAAGGAAATTGTGAGGCAATGCCCTACTTGCTCATTATATAACCAAACTCCATTGCCTACAGGAACTAACCCTAAGGGTACCCAAAGAAATGACATTTGGCAAATGGATGTCTTTCATTTTACAGAGTTTGGTAAACTGAAATATGTGCACCATACTATAGACACATATTCAGGATTTCAATGGGCAACTGCCTTAGCATCAGAAAAGGCTGATTCTGTAATTACACATTTGTTAGAAGTCATGGCCATTATGGGAATACCCATACAAATTAAAACAGACAATGGTCCAGCATATACCTCTAATAAGATGGAGAAGTTTTTTTACATATTATAATATAAAACATGTTACAGGCATATCACATAATCCTACGGGACAAGCAGTTGTTGAGAGATCTAATCGAACTCTAAAGGAGATGCTTAATAGGCAAAAGGGATCAATAAGAACCCCCAAAGATAGATTACATAGTGCTTTATTAACTCTAAATTTTTTAAATGCTAATGAACAAAACACCACAGCTGCCGAGAGACATTGGATGGTGGAAAAAACTACTGACCTAATTCAACCTGTTTATATTAAGGATATATGACGTCAGAATGGAAAGTGGGAAATGTGTTACGCTGAGGGAGAGGTTATGTTTATGTTTCCACAGGAAAAGAAAAGCTGTGGGTTCCTTCCAAGTTGATAAAGATCAGAAATGACAAAGGGAGACCCCCTGAAGCACTAGTCGACACAGAAGAAAAGGGAGACTAACTCAACCAACCAAATGGGTGATGTATATATGGTGTTATGTCTCTTATATGGACTTAACTGGCTGGGACTAAAATGTCAATACAAAGCCAAGAACATTTAATTGGGTAATAATTTCTCATGACTTAATACATGCCATCCTTTATGAGGGCATGTATATAAGTTATATATAGTTTGATTAAGTAATCAAACTAACCTGAAGAGGGCAGTGGCCTTTCTTTATTGATCTTCATTGACAAAGCTGTGTGCCCTACATGTTCCATGTGAATGTTTTTATAAAACTACCTGTTGCTTTTAAGTTTTATATGTTACAGGATGAAAGAAGAGAAACTCAGCCCTAGCATGATTTATACTCGGGGATGCTGAGTCTCTGGGACCTCCTATTCCAGCTTTGTGCTTGATTCTACTGCAACTGCATCGAAGCTGCTTCTTTTAAGGACTTGCTTCCAGAACTTTTCCAGAACAGCTAGCTTGCCTGTCCAGCCTTTCTGACTGTAACAGTTATGGTGTCAGCTAAGCTATGAACTTTCTCAGTACATAGAGACTTCAAGGCAAATGATGCCAGCTAGCTCTCCTTTGACTAAGCCAATTTTCCTGTTTCCCTTTGAACCCCCAGATGGAAATTCTTTGCCCCAATTCAGCTAGAAGCAGACAAAAGGAGATCATCGCCCCAGTTCCTTATGTTGGGGTGGATGGTTCTGGTTACTTTGTAAATTATACATGTGTTGTAATTTAAGGAATACTTTACAAATGTTGCTTCAGACAGGAAGGGAATTAGAGAGCTAAATCTCAGGAATTAAGTGGGATTAATATTTTACTCTTATATAGGCATTGTGCCTGTATAACTCATTTAGAAATACAAAGCTTAGACCCAGCTTAAAAAAAAGGTATATCTTACATTGGTAAGAAATCTTCATGATAGTTACAAGGTTGAAATTATAATCTCTTACATTGATATGGAATTTATTTTATACAAATTTAGGGTTTTCACTGGCATAAGTTTCTTATTAATACAAAAGTGGGATTAATATATTACTCTCATGTAGGCATTGTGCCTATATATCTTATTTAGAAATACAAGGCTTAGACCCAGTCCTTTTTAATAAAAAAAAATAGTGGAAAGGAATTAACAGACAACTGTTCAGATTGCCTTACATAGTTGATTTTCAAAAATGTCAGAAATCCATAGAATTGACATTACAAACATTCTTATATAAACATTTATTTTATTGGAGACCTATCTGATCCTGACAGCTTCCAAGTCTTGGATTCTAAGAAGAAATTGAGCATCTTTGGAGTTACACCAGTTGTGGTATGACAGCCACTAGGCAAGAATTGCCTCTTTTCATCTACAGAGGAAATATTGTGCAAAAAAGAAACACACTTGCAGAATAGTTGACTGAGTATATCTGCCAAAACAGAGTAATCAGCCCTTAGTAATTCTGCATTACTAGGTCTGTCAGATGATTCCTGGGCCAGAAGGCTGAAGACCAGATGCTCCAACGTTTTGAAATAAGGAACTGTCTAGATGTTCAGTGGTCTATTTAAATTGGTTGAGTTTTAGAAGCCACTCTTTGTGCTTCCCATATCTTTATTTAACTGAGTCATTCTGGATTTCTGATGGGGTTGAAGATTTATAATCTCACAGCCAACCCAGGCTATTTACTTTGAGAGGATGGTTTTCAGATGCTATTCATTCTGAAGACAGGACATAATCCAGGTTCAGAACTAAGTTTTTTTTTTTTTTAATTGAGAGAGATGGCAAGGTTCTATTTAGTTAGCGAAAATGATGGACTGGGTATTAGGTTTATCTTGTTCTTTAACAATCACAACATGGTAATTTAGTTAGAGTTCAATTAATATGTGAATTTTTTTTTTTTTTGGACAAAAAGGGGGGAATGTGGTGGATAGCCCTAGCCTCTTGTTGTCATGGTAATTCCACTCCTGGGAGGGGCTGCAAAGGAGGAGTGAATCTTGTAAACCTTCTGTCCAATCAAATTTGTTAAATAAAGGCTACAGCCAGTGATTGGGCAGTGGAAGAGGAGTGGGAGGAGCCAGAGGCAGGGAAAAGAGATAAGAGGAGGAGAGCCTTTGGAGTGAGGGGAGTTGGCAGCTGATGGAAAAGGAGAGAAGACGAAGAAGACCTTGACCTAGGAAACCGCAAGTTGTTAAGAGCTCTCATAGCCAGGGAATAGTGTAGTTTAATGGTAAATCTGCCCAATTTAGGCATGTAGCATTCATTTGACATTTATTGATTTGTGTCTTTTATTCTATGGACTCCCTATGGGCACGAGATTTACCGCAACAGATGGTGTATTTAGAAGAATCACTATGTGCAGGAAAGACAGTCTTTAACCAGAATAAGTATCTACTCCAGCAAGGATAAAACATTGTCTTTATTATAGAGGATGTGCTCCAATGTGGTCAACATGCAACTAGGTTGCTGGGAATGGTGCCATATTGTGGCTCAGTGTTGTTCTCTGCTGTTGGCAGATATAGCACTATACCAGAAGACAGTTATACCAGGTTAATCGTCATGAGTGGAAGTCCACATTGTCGAGTCCATGAATAATACCCATCTCTGCTACAATGGCCACTTTGCTCATTGGCCCATTGGGCAATGACAGGAATGGCTGGGAAAAGAGGCTGACTGTCCACAGACTGGGCCATTCTATCTACTTGATCATTGAACTCCTTAGCTGAAGTCACCTTTTGATGAGCATTTACATGGGACACAAATATTTGCATATCCTTTACTCATTTGGAGAAATCTATTCATGTACTTCTTTCTCAGATGCCTTTCCTACCAATTTTCCAATTATGCTCTTTGCAAGTCCCCTGACCATCCATCCAATCCATCATGTACAGTTCAAAAATCAGTGAATAATCACACATCTGGCCATTTCTCCTTCCAAAAACATATATGTGCATGTGTACTGCCCAAATATCTGCCCACTGCTCACTGTGCCCCTAAGCTCATCCTGCAGTTATTTCCCCAGATACCAACTATATAATTAGGATAAATTTGCTTAGAAGTTGGCAGAATTCTCACATTGGTTTTTCTGACCTGTGGAATGAGGGCTATTATAGTTGGAATGAATAAATAGAAGCCTTTAGAACTGCCTTTGTCAAAGAAAATAGTGAATCAAAACAGTATTGTGCCTTTGGGGGAATTGCAGAAATTAGTGCCACCATCAAGGACTTAAAAGCCACAAAATAGTAGTTCCCACCACATCTCCCTTTAATACTTTTATCTGGCTAGTGAAAGACAGAAGTTGGTACCAGGGACTGGGGTATTGTGAAAGACCCAAGCAAAAACAAAGTTTTTGTTTGGATATATGTAGACTCTGGAACTTTGAATTAGGAATGCAGTTGAGTGTTTTAAGCAGGAATTAATGATCTATAATAGCAGGAATATTAGTGGTGCTGAGGGTGATCCAAACAGTGGGGGCCTGGCTCATGTGGTTTCAGAGGAAAATAATATTAGTTTGTGGCCTAGAGACCATTCTTGTGATATATTGGCAGAGGATGTGACTGCTTTCTGCCCTTGCCAGACAAAATCCACCTGAGGCTAAATTGAAGAGTTAAAGATTCAGAGCTTTGGCAGAGGATATTTTCAGGCCATCTAGTATTGCCTGTGTTGCTTGGTTATTAAGTAGTCACAATTATGCAGATTTATAATGAAAAGGAGCAAACTGAACAAGGAAAAAATACAAACTGAACAGTTTGAGAAGAAAAGGAGCACCAGGAAATATAATAAAGTCAAGTTCAGGGCTTCAAAGAAAAATCTGAGACATTCAATATCAGGCAGTGAAGGAAATAATAGAAAATAGAAAGCTGGTGAAAATGTAATTGAATAAGGGGGTCATCCTTGCCAGCATGTGCTATTACTTGGGACTTTGATCTTAGCCATTCTGACCAGTGTAAGATGGAATCCCAGAGTTGTTTTGATTTGCATTTCCCTGATAACTATGGACTTTGAACATTTCTTTAAGTGCTTCTTGGCCATTTCAAGATTCCCCTGCTCAGAATTATTTATTTAGCTCTATACCCTATTTTAAAATTGGGTTATTTGGGTTGTTGGTATTTAACTTCTTGAGTTTTTAAAAAATATATTTGTATATTAGCCCTCTTTCAGATGTAGGGTTGGTGAATATCCTTTCTTAATCTGTAGTCTGCTGTTTTGTCTTATCAACAGTATTCTTTGCCTTACAGAAGCTTTTTAGTTTTATGAGGTCCCATTTATCATTGTTCATCTTGGAGCCTGAGCCACTGGTGTTCTGTTCAGAAAACTGTCTCCTGTAACTCTACTCCATTGTTGGTAGGAGTACAAACTTGTACAATCACTTTGGAAATCAATTTTGTGGTTTCTCAGAAACTTGTAATATTTCTACCTCAAGATCAGCTATATCACTCTTAGGCATATTCTCAAAAATATCTCCACCATCCCACAAAGACACTTGCTCAAGTATGTTCATAGAAGCTTTATTCATAATAGCCAGAAACTGGAAACAACCTAGATGTCCCTTAACTGAAGAATGGATGCAGAAAATGTGGTTCATGTACACAGTGAAATACCATTTAGCTATTAAAAACAAAGCGATCATGAATTTTCAGGCAAATGGATGGATCTTGAGAATATCATCTTGAGTGAGTTAACCAAGTTCCCAAAGGACATGTATGGTACATACTCACTTATAAATGGATATTACCCATAAAATACAGGCTACTCATGTGACAAACAGACCCAAAGAAGCTAAACAAAGAAGGCACAAGAGAGGATGCTTGGATTTCACTTAGAAGGAGGCAGATAAAGGAAAAGAACTGGGTGAGAGGAAGAATGGAGAAGGCAACAGAGAGGTTCAGGATCAGGTGTGGGGATAGGCAGGAAAAATCACCAGATAGCTGTGAGAAGGAATGAAAAACTGTAACAGGATTAAGGGTAGGAAGGTAGATGACATCTCCAGGAAGAGACAGAGACCTCAGATAAGGGAGACAAACAAGAATCAATGGGGATGCCCTTAACTGTGACTCACAGTATTGGGGATATGGAACGTGAAGAGGCCACCTCCTGTAGCCAGACAGGAACCCCATTGGAGTGATAGGGGTACCAACACATCCACAAAACTTTAAACCAAAAATTTATTCTGTCTACAAGAAACGCAGGGATGGGGGATGAAGCAGAGACTGGAGGAATGGCCAACCAATAACCCGCCCAGCTTGAGACCCTTTCTATGGGTAAGCACCAATCCCTAACATTATTGATACTCTGCTTACAGACAGGAGTCTACCATGACTGTCCTCTGAGGGGTTTTACCCAGCAATGGACTCAAACAGATACAGACACCCACAGCCAAACAGTAGATGAAAATTTGGGACTCTTATGGAAAAACAGGTAGAAGGATTACAGTCCATAAAGTGATAGGAATTGCACTGGAAGACCAACAGTAAACAAATCTAGACTCTCCGGCTCTCAGAGACTGAACATATACAGGATGAATCTAGGCCTCCTTACACATATGTAACAGAAGTGCAGCTTGGTTTTCCTGTGGGTTCCAAACAACTGGATCAGGATATCCCAAAAGCTGTTGCTGGTATGTGGGCTATGTTCTTCTAGAAGAACTGTCTTGTCTGGCCTCAGTAAGACAGGATGTGCCTAGCCTCACAGAGACTTGATACGTGATGGTGTGGGGATACCCAGGGGACTCCCCGATACAAAAAGGAAAAGGGGAGGGGAGATGGGAGAAGAATTGTGGAGGGGAGGTGAATGTAAGGATGATAGTGAAAGGAATGTAAAGTGAATAAGTGAAATAATAATAAAAGGGAAGGGGTGTAGGAGGAGCTAAGGTGGGAGGAGTAAGGAGAGGAAGAGGAGGAGTAAGGAAAGGAAGAGGAAAAGAAAGAGGAGGAGTTAGGGAGAGCAGAGATGTAGGATCTATGGAGAGACACGCAGGTATGGAGAGCAATCGTGGGTAACAACTTTTATTTAGGTTAGCTAATTGGGAAACAACTCTCTTTGTATGGGCATATTGTTATTGAGCATTACTAAATATATAAAGCCTTTGATTAATATTTAAGCATTAGAGTCTCATTTTCTTACTGGGTCTGCATGAATGGCAGGATGGTCTGGGCAATGCCCAGTCTTGCGGAAACGGCGTGGAAGATTGGCAGAGCCATTGCCCATGCTGGTGTCTCATGGGTGGCAGGGCTGGTGTTTCTGGCTGGCTGTTTCTAGCTGTAGCATGTACGTGGCTTCTGGCCACAGAACATGGTGGCTGAGCTAGGCAGAGATACTGCAGCTTAGATAGTCGGCTTGATTGGTGGCCAATTTTAAATATTTACTTCAACAGAGGGGTCATGCTCCAGCCCCAGAAAGCAGCAGTACTTGGCAATTTCAGCTACATGGTTCTGGCTTTAGAGTAAAAAAACGGTTATAGAATCTTTCTCTATGATTAAGGAAGGCCCTTGAAGCTAGGCATGTGGCAAGTGTGTCTTTGAATGGAGACCTAGAGAGACTATTGTATAACATTGCCAAAGTGAGGCTCAGAGTGCCTTGGAAGCCCCAAGATGTCAGAGATTTTAGAATTAAGACATTTTCTGAAGAAAGCTACACACTTGGTGTAGAACAAGCTTAAGAGAGAGAATTGTGTTGTTACCAATTCTTAAAGTAGTTAATGACCTGAAGAGTGCTTTACCATCCAACATGGAATAGCAGTGTTTGTAGTTTTTCCTGCTTGTTTTTGGTCTTGTTTTGGTGCAGTATTTCCTTATCTTGCTCCATTTTCTCACTTTTGAAATGATAATGTATATTCTGTGCCATTGTTGTAATTATGTGATCTGCTTTATTATTTTTATAGGGGATTATAGTTTGCCAGGAGTATCAGAAGAAACTTTGCACTTTGAACTTTAAACAGTGTGGACATAATAATAGACAATGAATGGAGAATTTTGAAGTTAGACTGAATGTTGTTTTGCATGATGATAAGGCTACAAGTCTGTGATGACTAGGGAATGCAATGTGGTGGTCTGAATCAAAATGGTCCCCGTAGACTCATAGGGACTGGTACTAATATGAGGTGTGGTCTTGTTGAAGTATGTGTAGCTTTGTTGGAAGAAGTGTGTTACTGGTGGTAGACTTTGAAGTTTCAAATGCTTAAGCCATTCCCAGTGTCTCTCTCTCTTCCTGCCACCTGCCAATCCAAATGAAGAACTCTCAGTTACTTTCCAGTACCATGTCTTCCTCCATGTCACCTGCTTCTCACCATGAAGACAATGGATTTAAACTTTGAAATGTAAGCAGCCTCAAGGAAATGTTTTCCTTTATGAGTTTCTGTGGTCATGGTATCTCTTTACAGCAATAGAATCCCTAACTAAAACACCAACTAACTTCATTTTGCTTGAATTTGGGGCTCTCTCCAGAGGAAGGAATTCATAACTGTACTATAAAAATTTTCACAAACCCATGACTAGGAAAGTCATGTGCACTAGGCAGAATTTGCCATTGTTATTTGGCTAAATAGGCATGGTGTCAAACTGCCTGCCTTCTAACACTGATGGTTGGTTATTCCAGTTGATTGGTACTGCTTTTATCCTTTAGAAGAGGAGCTTCTTGTAGTGGCCTGTGGTTAATGCAGAGATGCAAAAACCTTTCACAGTTCTTATAATAGTGGATTCTGAGTTTTTAAATCTAAACACTTCTTCAATTTTACCCACTCTAAGGCCTAGGTAACATTTTGAAGGAGAAGAATGTCTTAGTTACTTTTTATTTTATTTTATTTTATTTTTATTTTATTTTTTTAAGAATGCAACTATTTATTTTACTATCATCATTAACATGCTAACTGTGCATGTTGTTGGGATTCACTGTGACATTTTCATACATGCATTGACCATGTCCATCCATCTTGTAATCACCCTCCTCCTCCAGCACCCTTCCCATTCCCTAGTGTCCTCCTTTGCAATGAACTATTCTTATGGACAGAGTGCCTTTTACATGAAGGGCTTTTAAATTCTGAGCCACCGTTCTTGTGTCTCCAGCTGCTGTTGAGTGTCTCCCATTGTTTATTTTTTCTTTGTCTCTGATTATTTATACCTACCACCAGTTTCCTAATCCCAAACTTACAAAAGACAGGTTGATGTTGTTCATTTGTTTGTTTGCTGTGCTGGGGATTGAACTTGGGGCCTGAAGGATGACAGGCAGGTCTACTACTGAAATTGCAAAGCTTCTGTAAGGCAAAGGACACTGTCAATAAGAGAAAATGGCAACCAACAGATTGGGAAAAGATCATTACCAATCTTACAACTGATAGAGGGCTAATATCCAATATATACAAAGAACTCAAGAAATTAGACTCCAGACAACCAAATAACCCTATTAAAAATGGGGTACAGAGCTAAACAAAGAATTCTCAACTGAGGAAATTTGAATGGCCGAGAAGCACCTTAAGAAATGCTCAACATCCTTAGTAATCAGGGAAATGCAAATCAAAACAACCCTGAGATACCACCTCACACCAGTCAGAATGGCTAAGATAAAAAACTCAAGTGATGGTAGATGCTGTCGAGGATGTGGAGAAAGAGGAACACTCCTCCATTGTTGGTGGGATTGCAAGCTGGCACAACCACTCTGGAAATCAGTCTGGAAGTTTCTCAGAAAATTGGACATAGCACTACCTGAGGACACAGCTATACCACTCCTTGGCATATACCCAGAAGATGCTCAAACATATAACAAGCACATATGCTCCACTATGTTCATAGCAGCCTTATTTATAATAGCCAGAAGCTGGAAAGAACCCAGATGTCCTTCAACAGAGGAATGGATACAAAAAAATGTGCTACATTTACACAATGGAGTATTACTCAGCTATTAAAAATAATGAATTCGAGAAATTCTTAGGTAAATGGATGGAACTAGAAAATACCATCCTGAGTGAGGTAACCCAATTACAAAAGAACACACATGGTATTTACTCACTGATAAGCAGATATTAGCCCAAAAGTTTGAAACAACAAAGATTCAACTAACAGACCACATGAAGCTCATGAAGAAGGAACACCAAGATGCATTGGTCCTACTTAGAAGGAGTAACAAAAATACTCAAGGGAGAAAATATGGAGACAAAGTGTGGGACAGAAACTGAAGGAGGAGCCATCTGAAGACCATTCCACCTGGGTATCCATCTCAGGTGCAGTCACCAAAGATAGACACTGATATGGATGTCAGGAAGTGCATGCTGACAGAGCCTGATATAGCTATCTCCTCAGAGGTCTTCCAGAGTCTGACACATCCAGAGGCAGATGCTCACAGCTAACCATTGATCTGATCAAGGGTTCCCAAAGGAGAATTAGAAGACTGAAGGAGCTGAAAGGGTTGGTGGCACCAAGAGGAGAGCAACAATACTAACCAACTAGAGCTCCCAGAATCTAAACCACCAGCCTGGGTGCACTTAGGGAGGGACCCATGACTCCAGCTATATATGTAAGGGAGGATGTCCTTGTTAGGCATAGGTGGGAGAGGAGATCCTTGGTCCTATGAAGGCTGAACACCAATCAGGGAGGAATTCGAAGGTGGGGAGGTGGGAGTGGGGGGGGCAGTTGGGGGCATACCCTCATAGAAGCAGAAGGAGGGGGGATGGGATAAGGGGTTCCTGGGTGGAGGGGGAATGGGATAAGGGGATAAAATATGAAATGTAAATGTAATGTAAATAAAATAAAATTAAAAAAAAGAATTGAACTCATGTCATCTGGCTTGGCTAGAAGCACATTTAACCACAGAACCATCTTACCCATTAACATAATATTATTTTGGAGTTTTAAAGTGAACTGGAGTGATCTTTGATAAACTAAAGTTAACTTGGGTTTAATGCAGAGGTTCAAAGCTAAAAAAATAAAAAATTAGTTACTGTTTAATTGATATGAAAACAACATGATTAAGGCAACTTACAGAAGAGTTTATTTAGAGCTTTAGAATTCTAAATCTTTTAGAGAATTAGAATCCATGGTGGTAGAACAAAGCCATGGTATTAAGAACAGCTGAAAGCTTACATGTTGATTAGTAAGTAGGAGACAGAGAAGCAGACAGAAACCCCCTTACCACAGGAAGACAGAGAGGCAGAGAGAAACAGAGTGAGACAGAGAGATAGAGAGATACAGAGACACAGAAAAAACAGAGACATAAGGAGATGACAGAATGAAGAGAGAGACATAGAGAAAGAGATACAGAGACAGAGATAGAGACAGAGAGGAGGGCTTGGAATGATGAGACAGATGCTTTTGAAATTTCAAGGCTCATCTCTGGTGCTACATATTCATCTTCTTCAAACAAGCTCTTGTCTTCCAATCACCCACAAACAGTTCTACCAACTGGGGACCAAATATCTAAACTTAGAGCCCATGGGGGCCATTCTCATTCAAACCACTATATTCTACTTCTTGGCCTCCATAGGCTTATGATCATACCGTAAATAAAAATCTATTTAATATAACTTCAAAAATCCTCATAATCATTCAGTCTTAACATTGTCTTCTGAGCTCCAAAGCAATACCTTAACTGTAGAATCCCCTGAAAAATTAAAATCAAATTATGTGCTTTCAACACACAATGGCATAGAATGTACATTACCATTTCAACAGAGAGGACTGAGAGTATAGTGAGGAAATACTAGACTAAATCAAGACCAATTCAAGTCCTGTAGATCCATGTATGCTGCCTTCCATGTACTTCTCTCTCTTGTTCCAGTTTCCACGCCACGTTTGTTGCTTCTCTCTCTTGTTTCAGTTTCCACTCCACGTTTGTTGCTTTCCACAACATATCTCACAGCTTTGTCATCGTCAGCATCTTGGGAACTCTAGCATAATTAAGGCTTTATTTTCACAGCTTTATACAATGGCCTCTGGGGATCTCCGTGCAGTGACTCTTGTATGATCTTAGTGACTCTCTTTAACTGTGGAGGAAGATTCTACAGCCCATTTACTCATGTATTCTTCATGACTCTAAAGGTAGAACCATGTGGAAAATTCTGCCCAATTTGAATGCCTGCTTAGGGTGAATCCTGACCAGTTAAATCCCATATGGAGAAGTATTCTCTTCTTGTTGTTGTTGTTGTTTTTTTAAGGATAATAAAACTCCTCAGGCCTTTTCTTTTTACAAGTTTGAAGCCTAGCTATATGGGGCCTTGGCCTGTGGATGACCCTCTCTTTTTCCTGCTTCACATCATTTCTCTTTATCTCTTTAGTAAGATCTTTAGCTCCAGTATAAAATTCTCTGATTCTAGTTTTCTGCTTAAAATGTACATTTTGTATTTCTTTTTGATTTGTTAGTTATTTGACTGTAGATATGCATAAGAGTGGTTAACTATATAATAAAGTCAATATTATACTGTATTCAAATCTCCTTCACCAAATAAAGTAGTCCATATATTCAATTAAGCATTAGGAGATTCTTAGGACAAAGAGTGCAGCCATACTTTTTTTTTTATTTGCAAAACCCCATAAGAATGGTCTTTAGCCCACTTGCTAATATTGTTCCCCTCTGAATCCTTTTGCTTTCAATACTATTGTCTTTTAGACTCCTACTTGAATGCCCTACTAATCCCTCTTATGGCATTCAATCACTTTTCTATTCCTCAGTTACATTTCCTTCATCATTCCAAAAAACAGCAAGGTGAAGCCTCTCACAGCAATAGCTTATTCCCTTGAATCAACTTTTCTTAGTTTTTTTCCTTGTGTTATGACAAGACAGCATAAGCAAGGCAACTTATCAAGAAAAATGTTAATTTTGGACTTAAACTTTCAGAGTTTTAGAATCTATTGTAGTGGAATGAAGGCATGTCTATAGGAATATCTGAGAGCTTATTTCTGCTCGGTAAGTAGGAGGCAGAGAGAGAGAGAGAGAGAGAGAGAGAGAGAGAGAGAGAGAGAGAGAGAGAGACAGAGACAGAGAGAGAGACAGAGAGAGAGACAGAGACAGAGACAGAGACAGAGAGACAGAGACAGAGACAGAGACAGAGACAGAGACAAAGACAGAGACTAGGACACATCTATTCTCAATTCTTCCCAAACAGTTCTACCAATTGGTGACAAGTTATTAAACTCTATGAGCCTTTTGTGGGGGAGTCACAGTTCTACCAGCTGGTGACAAACTATTAAAATCTATTAGCCTATGGGTGGTCAGAATCATTAAAACCATCATATAGAATTTGGGAACTGTGTTTGGATATAACATAGCTACTTCATTTATATAGTCTCTGCAAGAAAGTTCCACAAAACATGTCATCATTTCAAATTGAGGAGGAAGAAGGACTCATGACTTCCCAATCTTCACTTAGGAACAACAGTCAGTCAATGTATTCTGGAGCACGTGGAAGAAATTTTCTTTAGGGATGTCACTGCTTGTAAGTTGCCTGTGTTCTAGTAAATAACCTTCTACTCATGCCATGTGAGCTACCAAAATTCAACATTGGCAGTCCTCCAAAAGGGTAAGAAGGTAGAATATTTTTACTTGTTGGAAATTATCATTTCAGCTTCAGAAAGAAAATGATGAAAGATATAAGAAAAAGGTTTGGAGAATGGCCAAGATTCATTAAATATATGAAATTGTCAAAGGACAAAATTAAATCCATGAAAAATTACAAAGAAAGAAGTTATATTGCCCAGGGTGCCTGTTACAGATTTCAGTATATAAAACATAAATTATATACCAAAAATGTTTGAACTAACAAATCCAGTAAAGATATAAGCAAGATAAAGATCAGTTTTTATGTATCAATGATTCTTTTTTACAGAAAAATTGAAACACCTTATAAAGAAATCAAAACAATTGAATATTTAATAATTACTATAATATGTTCATATTTTATGGCACACACTTTGAAATTATCAAAAACAAAGAAAAATTTTATATAAATAAGTAAATAATAAGTTATACTCACCATCACCCCAATCCTCAGCATCTAAGGACCCATATGGAGCCCACTTCCCAATGCCATAGAAGGTAAGCAATGCTTGCTTCCCCAGTTAAGAGTCTACATTTCCTCTCTGTGGGATTTCAGAATCCCAGAATCCTGTGACACTGAGAATCACTCATAGAATCTCATGTATTTGAGCACAACCCGTTTCCCTGGTCAGAAGTCATATTTTCAGCCATCCAGCTCTCTAACCTTCAGTATCCCAGTATTTGAGTAGAACTTGCTACTGTTTGCAGACCACATTGTATACTTTCTGGAATTCTCACACTTAGCATCTTAGGACTCTTACAAAGTATAGTTCCAGTGTTAGAAACCAGAGCTCTGACTTAATTCAGAACCCCAAGCTTTATGTAATAGAGCCTGAAAGGAATTCTTCCTTGATGTTGACACCTCAACTCTTCTTTAGACAATAACCTCTGCTATCTCAGGATCTTCCAGGTGCTTGTCTTTTCCTCAGGAGGTCTGCCATCACTCCTGAACCCCAACTTTTTATATTTAAGCATCTGAATGGAGCACCATCTACTTTTTAGGTCTAATATGCATGCCCCGTTAACCAGGAAACCTACCCTTCTCCTCTGTACTAGCTCATGTAGAATGTCTTCTAATAATGTCTAAAGAAAGAATTTCTCCTGATAAACTGCAACCACTTCAAATATCCTATACAAAAGTTAGTACTGAGTGTTACTGAGACTGAACTTCAACCATTACCTATTTGATCTCATCAGCTTAGTTGTAATTACATCAAGTGGAGACATAAATACCCACTCAACACAAATGGATTAGAAAATTATACCAAAAGCCATAAGCAATGAAGATGTGCAAATTCTGATGTAAAAATAAGAAAACACAAAAACTCCATGATAATTCTCTTTGACGATTACCAATTACATAGCAATGGTTTTCAATGAGAACTATTTAGGTGAAATTCAGACAAAGAATTCAAAAGAACAATTAAAATATATACAAAGAATTCACAAAAGGTTAAACACTTCAGAAAATCCAAACATTAATTCTTCTTGTTCTGTCTGTCTGTCTGTCTGTCTGTCTGTCTGTCTGTCTGTCTCTCTCTCTCTCTCTCTCTCTCTCTCTTTCTCTCTCTCTCTGTCAGCACAAATGTGGAGATCAGAGGACAACTTGTGGGGGTCCATATCCTATTCCTTTATGTACTTCCTGGGGATTGAACTCAGGTTGGTGAGCCTCCTTACTAATTCTACATTTAAAGTCAATTAGAAATCTAACCCCCTCCCTGTACTATAACTGACCAAGTTGAAACTATTGAAAACCTTTTACAAAAAATAGAGAAAAGGTATGACTATGAAAGTGGCAGAGGGCAACACACATGCGACAAGGTGATGGTGTTTTGGGAACAAAAAATGAAATAGCAAGCATTTTCAAGTAGATAAATAGGATGTTAAAATCCACAGAATTTGCCTCAAGAATTGCAATGTTTACTTAGTTTTTTAGGTGTTAATCCATCAAGGACAAGAATATACTCTAAGGAGTCTTACCAGAGCCCCCTTTACATCTTTGTTCCTCAGGCTATAGATGAATGGGTTGAGCATAGGAGTGACCACAGTATACATCACCGAGGCTATAGTGCTTCCTTGAGAAACATCTGTCCCAGCTGAACTGAGGTAAACCCCCAGTGCTGTACCATAAAACAAACAGACCACACACAGGTGAGACCCACAGGTGGAAAAGGCTCTGTACTTGCTTACAACAGAAGACATCTTCAGTAATGAGGAGACAATCTGCGAGTAAGAGAAGAGAATTCCAATGACAGGAAACACACATAACAGAGCAGTAGCCACATATAATGCAATATTATTGATGAGAATATCAGAGTTTGTTAATCTGAGAATTTGAGCTAACTCACAGAAGAAATGTGGGACTTCAGTACCCATGGAGAAGGTTAATTGTTTCATTAATAGACTATGAAACAGGGAGACTGATAAAATTATGATCCAGCACATTAGCACAAGGAGGCAACAGAAGTAAGAGTTCATGATGACTGTGTAGTTTAAGGGGTGACAAATGGCCACAAAGCGGTCAAAGGCCATTACAGTCAGTAGGAAATTATCCATTCCTGCAAAAACCATAAAAAAATAGACTTGAGTGAGGCACTGCATGTAGGAGATATTTTTGTTCTTTGTCTGGATGTTCACCAGCATTTTTGGGACAGTGGTAGAAGTGAAACAGATGTCTACAAATGAGAGGTTGGAGAGGAAGAAGTACATGGGGTTGTGGAGGTGGGAATCAGAACTGACAGCCAGGATGATGAGCAGGTTCCCAAGCACTGTGACTAGATACATAAATAGGAACATCCCGAAGAGAATAGGCTGCATTTTAGGATCATCTGAGAGACCCAATAGGAGGAACTGTGATACTTCTGTGTGATTTTCTTTTCCCATTCAAGAGGCTTCACTCCTTGACAAACAAACAAATGTTTAGAAAACATTCATACTGACATGAGTCCCATATGACTTAACACTCTTGTTTTTGGATGGATGTTCTTGACTCTTCATGATCCTTCACATTACCTTGATGTCCTTAGACAAGAATAATCTCATTTCACTTTAAATGTTTCTAATGTTTTGAGCCTCATATTTTATTTGGCATAAATCTCCTTCATTTCATATTTACTCATTTATTTAAATTTCCTCTTATTTTTTGTATTCACTAGCTATAAAATGGTCATAAGACATTTTATATATTCCTTAAGAGCCATGATACTTCCTCATTCCTAAAGTTTTGTAATAAATTAATCATGTTTTTATAATCCAACCCATATTTATTTTCTGAGTTTATACTTATTGATATAACTATTAACTAACAAAATCTTATTTTCTTTATAAGTATTAGTACTATAAAGTCTATTCAGAGCTTTAAAGGGGCTTTGTACAATAAGCATATCAAAAGGTATATATTTTATTGCTATTATTATTATGATTACTATTATTATTCTATTTTTAACAAGTATTTTAGATATAAAACTTTTTCATAGTTTTACTTGGTTAAACTTGGAACTTGGTTTAAAAATTGGACTCTCAACGCAAATTTCTAGGAACAAAATTTTGGTTTACCAAGTAATTATTTATGTGACCCTGAGATAGTTACTTAAAGCCACTTAGCTACAAATAATTTTGCACCTTGATATTACTTCATTGTAAGATTGAAACGAGCAATTAAATGATGTTAAAATTCATTTATTCTAGTGTGGTTCCTGTCTGTCATATGCAATTGGCATCTCAAAAATCTAAGTTTTTCTTCTGAGCATCCAATAATTTTGTCTTATAGGTCTACTTAGCAGTATATTTAAACTTGAAATCCATCAAGTATGCATTATTATAAATATAATTATTGTTAGTCCATTCAAACTCCATTATTTTGAATGAGTGCCATATTTTTCACGGATGAACCTACGTTCCTTTAGCCAGAAAATACCTTGTGTGTTCTTACAAGATATGTAAAAATAATGTGGGGTGCATATTATGAGGACAAAATAATGCCACTCCATTAAAATAAAGTCAAATGAGAATAAAATAAACATAAAAACTGTATATATGAGAGTGTATACTCACATAGTCATGATGGCAGTTTAAAAACATTAATGGCATCCATGTATAAAATATGTATTTGACTACATCAATCACAGTTTCTATAAAGCAAATTAACTTAAATTATTAAGAATAAATGTGATTATTGAAATTAAACATGTTTTATGATAAAATCATTATTATTGATATCTATTGAAGTTTATATAAGTCATAAAGATACATTCTGCACTAAGCTATTGCATGAAAGAATGTAGAAAGGGCTTATCTTAAATATAAATATTTCAGCAGAGGTAATAATGGTGGGTAATTTTACATCAAGGTAAGGAATGAAGAAACATTCTTAGCAAAGAAAGAGAGTAGAAGTTTGTTCTATTAGACTATGATTAAAGTTAGGGATTTTAAGACATGACTATTGGAGAGTAGATGTGAGAGTCAGGAAGAACATAGTATGTGAGGCAGTGTAAGAACACCCCTTCAATTTTCCTTAATGCCACCATTGCATTGGTAAATTCAAATTCACCTGCTAGTCTGAATTTGGGACAGTTTTATCTCATCTCTCCAAAGATATACATGGATCATTGGAATGTTATAAGTGATGGACAAATACAAATTTTGGATACATAATACATATCTGTACCCAAATATCAATTATATAACAAAAAGTAAAATTCAACTTTATATCTATCTCTAAATTTAGACACAAAACTAAATAGTATAAAATGCATGTAAAAATTTAAAATAAAAGCATAATAAAAAGTTAATAGCAGTTTTAGAAGTATAAGTCCAGTTAACATAACGATATAAGTCAACATAGGTTGTCATAGCAATGTGTCATAACTACAATTACAAGAGAAAAATGTTGTTAGAAAAAGGTAACAGCTGTTTTTGTTGCCAGAATCTAAAGGTATGTTAGAAAACAAAATAACCAAGGCCAAGTTTTTAGTCCAATAAGTAGTAGTTGTTTCAAGACCACAGTCTACAAGATATTAAATCAATAGTGTATCTGTGGTAAATCCATGAACATGTTACTCTAATTGCCTCCAATTTTAATCATATACTTTTTTCTGAACATTTAAAAATTATTTTAAAATAGATATTATTTATATTAAAAACTTTTATTGTGTTAATTCTCATAAATAATTAATTGTAGGTAAACATTAGTTGGAATACAAAAGTGAAACAATAATTACAACTAAAACTAACAAGTAATAATATAATTCAAGTAATTCAGTAAAAAACATAGATAACATGATAGATAAATTAAGTGTGACAAAATTGAAAATACCTGAGTTGTTAAGGAGTAAATAATTGGATGCAGAATGTCTAGAAGGGAAGTACAATTGAAAGAAAACTTGAAGAAGAAGATCAGACTGTAAGAGATTATTTTTTAAAAAATTGGCAAAAGTTTTATTTTTAAATTATTTTAGTTTTTGAGATTAATCATAATTATGTCATTTCTTCAATCATTTTAATTCCTTAAAATTTTTCAATATAACCATCCTTGTTCTATTTTATTAATTGTTGTTTTACACACACACACACACACACACACACACACACACACACACACTTAAACTTTTAAATTCATAGATGTAATCTATTTATTCTATATAATGTTACTTGTATGTATATGTTTTCAGGGATGACTATTTGGTTTTAGATTACCAGCTGAAGTGTTTATCCCTTGGGAAGACTATTTATCCTGCTTTTAGAATTCCTTACTTTCCTGTAGCTTTTTATATATAATATATTTTTATTATATTTTTTCTCCTTTATAACTCTTCAAAGATCCTTCCCATTTCCTTATTCACCAGATTTCATGCTTGTTCTCATTATTTCTCTCAAAATTTCTCTCAAACAAACCAAACTCCAGCACTCCAAATGACTAGTCAAAACAGACAAACTGAAAACGGAAAATCAGCAAGATCAAAACAAATAACAGAAAACTCCCAAACAAAACAAAAAGTGTGTGTGTGTGTCTGTATGTGTAGACAAACACACACACACACACACACACACACACACACACACACACACACACACACCATATACAGACATGCATATGTGCTCAAGAATTATTTTGCCAACTACCCCTTTGCAAAAATTACTCTTCTTGATAGGAGATGCCAGATTACAATGAGTGAGAGAGCAAAAAACCAAGTCTACTTAAAAAAAAAAAAAACAGAGTTCTCCTTTAGAGACAAAGTGTTTCTGGTATCCCTTATTGCTATTATTCTGGAGATATAGCTAATTTTCTTCTTCTTCTTCTTCTTCTTCTTCTTCTTCTTCTTCTTCTTCTTCTTCTTCTTCTTCTTCTTCTTCTTCTTCTTCTTCTTCTGCTGCTGCTGCTGCTGCTGCTGCTGCTGCTGCTGCTGCTGCTACAACTACTGCTACTATTAATTTACCTTTGCATCCACTGTCTTGACCAGGATTTACAGATTCTCTTAGATATCCATCATGGAGGCTTTCTAGTTCCATAACCTGTTCCCAGAAAGCCTCCATGGATCATTATGGAGAATAGAATAATATAATTACAGGTGAGGGACAATGGTTGAGGTTTCTGTCATTTAAATAATTTAATTACCAGAGTTCCTCATTAAATAAATTGTTCTATTACTTTTCCAGGTCCCAATACCTTTTATTCCCCAGAGGAAAAAAGAAGATTGCAGAGAGAAAATTTTTTGATTATTGTATCCATGTGGGCATTAACAGAGAGAGTGATAGACTTATTTCTTCTAAGGGTAGTTAGTTTCAAAAGTTATAGGGAATCTTCTAAGGTAGTAATAACTTGTGTGACTATCTTTCCTTGATATTTGTGTGGAATTTTGGAGACAGAATTGATACTAGTCCACAATATTATTTCAGAAAAGAAGTCCTTTTTTTCTTTGTAATTTTATATTAATATAATTCAGTTTAAAAGATAAAATTATATGTGTTTAATGTGTACAGAATTATGTTAAATATACTACATGTGAATATTAACATGTAAATTTCATCGTGTAGTTACTAATTTTTGTGGTAAGATTCCTAATACCCACTTAAATTTTCAAAATACTCATAAATCTTGTTATTATGGAATTGGAATTTTGTATTTTCTGATCAATATCCTTTCTTCCATTGGCCTAACCTCTGCTAACTAACCACCATATTTTTGTATTTTTGTGAGATAAACTTGGTGAAATTGTTATCTGGTGGTAATCATCTCATTTCTTATTTTGGAAATGACCTTGAAAAAAAGTCCTTATTGTTTGACTGGACAGTTAACACTCTATAATTGTTCCTGCTTGTGAGTGAACACATAATTGGGTTTTCCTTCTGAGAGATCACTGATTTTGAAATTAAATGTTACCATAGGTTTAAGACAATGATTGAAACTTCTAGGTGCCATTTGGAGGGATCTTGAATACAACATTTCAAAAGCTGACAGTGAGATGCCTCAGTTACTCTTTGTTTGTTTATCATTGAAAGGTGGAATAGGTGAGATGTCACCATATTTTGGGCAGACATTCTAAAAAACATGTTTGTGGACAGAGTTAAGTATGAGTGATAAAGCATAGGAGATACATTAAAAAAACAAAATAATAGATTACAGCGGATTTTTTTGGACTTTATGAATCCAATGCTTTTGAGCCAAAGCCCCCCCCCCCCCTCTCTCTCTCTCTCTCTCTCTCTCTCTCTCTCTCTCTCTAATATTTTACTATTAGATTAATAAAATTCCCCATTATGTAATCCAAAATAGTAAATCTTTTTAATCCATATATTCTTTTTTTGCATTTTCTACTTTTATTGAAAATAGATTTTTTTCATAAAATATATTATAATTACAGTTTACCTTTTTCCAACTTCTTCAAGATCCTCTGTACCTCCCATTCCATCTTGATTCTTAACCTTTTTGTCTCTCCTCAGAAAACAAACAGGTTTCTAAAGAATAATAATAATGATAATATAAAACTAAAAGGAACAAATCCAAATCAGAGTAGGACAAAATGAACACAAGAAAAAGAACCAAGATAAAGCACAAGAAACACATATAGGTGCAGAGTCATACACATTTACACAGCAGGATCAAAACAAATGCTGTCAAACTGGCCATCAGCCTGTATAAGAATGCAAATAAATACACATTTATTATTGTGCAAAAAACTCAAGTCCAAGTGGATCAAAGACCTCAACATAAAACCAGATACACTAAATCTAAGAGAAGAAAAAGTATGGAATAGCCTTGAATACATTGGCATAGGAGCCAACTTCCTAAACAGAATACTCATAGGTTAGAAACTAAGAAAAAATGAAACTAAAAAGCTTCTGTAGGGCAAAGGACACCATCAATAGGACAAAATGGTAGCCTACAGAATGGAAAAGTATCTTTACTAACCCTAATGGTCAAAATAAATGAAAAGCTGAAGTTAGACACCAACAAACCAAGTAACTCAATTGAAAAATCTGGTATAGAGCTAAATCAGACACTTCTCAACACAGCAAGCACTAATGGTCAAGACACATCTAAATACAAGCCCCCTCATCCTCCACCTCCAGGGGAATGTCAGGGGGATACCTGCCGGATCCCTTGGTCTGAAGCTCCAGGGCTCCCCAGGAACTACAGGTGCATGGTTGAAAGTCATTTTTTTTCAAGATATAAATATATATTTTATATATATTTATAAAGATACATTTCTAAATAAAAGAATGAATCTCATTAAACAGTTAGCTACATTTTTAAAAATTAAAAAAGTTGTGAATTTAACATACTAAGCATGAAAATTTTTCTAAAGTTAATTTACAATTTTTTTATTTTATATTTTATTTACATTTCAGATGCCATCCCCTTTCCCCATTTCCCCTCCCTAGATAACCCCTATCCCATGTCCCCTTTTCCTTTTTGCTTTTATACAATTTTTTAAAGTGTTAGTCAAAGGCTTTATACGTTTGGTAATGCTCAATCAGAAGTGTAACCCAATACCCAACCTAGATATATAAACTGTATTTGACTGGTAGAGACACATGGACATCTGCCTCCATGCCACCCTTCTTTCTCTTTCTTTCTCTCATCACCTTGCTTCTCCTCTCCATCTTCTCCTCTCCTTACTCCATCTCTTCCTCTCAGTACTCCTTCCCCCTTAGCTCCTCTTACAAATCACCCTTCCTGTTAAAATAACACTTTTCTCTCAAAATACAATCAGAGCATAATTATTGCTATTTGTACCAGTGAGGTACAAGATAGTCCTAATACCCAGTCCATCATTTTGTTGACTAACCAGAACATCTGTCGTCTCTCCTAACTAAAACACGTAGTTTTGAACCTGGCTTTTTTCTTGGCTTAGAATAAATGTCAGCTGAAAACCTTCCACTCAGATCTTTTCTCTCAAAGTAAATAGCCAGGATTGGCTATGAGACTATAGGTCTTCAACCCCATCAGAAATCTAGAATGACTTAGTTAACTGAAATTATGGGAAGCACAAAGCATAGCTTCTAAAACTTAGCCAATTTATAGAGACCTCTGAACACCTGGAAAGCCCCTATACTACCGAACGTTGGAGCATCAAATCTTCAGCCTTCTGGCCCAGAATCATCTGACAGACCTTAGTGATGCAGAATTATTAAGGGCTGATTACTCTGTCTAGGCAGATATAATCAGTCAACTATTCTGCAAGTGTGTCCTTTTCTGGACAGTAATTTGTCTATAGATGGAAAGAGGCAATTCTTGCCTTGTGGCTGTCTCTGCACAACTGGAGTAACTCCAAGGATGATCAATTTCTTCTTAGAATCCAAGACAGGAAGCTGTCTGTGGGGAAGAAATCTTGGGGGGGTGGGGTGGGGTGCGGGAGTGGGGGAGGGAGTCCGGCAGTCCAGCAGCAGGTCCGAGGCACGCTTCCCACACTGCAGGCCAGGGGTCCCACATTCACACAGCTGCTGTGGGCTGGCGGCTTCAGTGTGGTTGTGGTTCGAGCTTCCAAAGGCTGGGAATCTGGTGGCGAGACCGGGCGACACGTGGAGTCTGGTTTTCCAAAGCTTTATTGTTCATGGCATGTTGAGTGGGTATAGATGGTATGCGCTTCCACCCCAAAAGACACAGGAGCCTGACTTTTATAGGGAGGGGAAAAGGGTAGGGAAAAACTTAATTAGCTACGCCCCTGGCCTTTTGATAACTCATTAATATTTAAATCTCTGGAGGTGGAGACTTGTTAATCACGCCCTCTACCTGTGTCCTACGTGATTGATGGGCACAGGTTAAATGGCGTTACCTCATCCAAGGCCCAACAGCTGTCAGGAGCAGACAGGTCTCTAATCAAACTGAACATTAATATAGAAATGTCTGTAACGTCAATTCTGTGGACTTCTGACGTTTTGAGAACCAACTATCCATGTAAGATAACCTGGACTGCTGTCTGTTAACTCCTCTCAGCTATTTAGAAATAAAACATAGAGAACACCCTAACAATAAACTCCAAGCCATGAATTTGCTATAGTCCCTTAACTCACAGGCTAACCATCTCAAATCTGTTGAAAAAGTTAAAGAAGGATTGGGTCTAAGCCTTGTATTCCTAAATGTGTTATACAGGCACAATGCCTATGCGAGTACCAATATTCATGTCATTTTTATATCAATAAGAAACTCATACCAATGAAAACCTTAAATTTGAAATCAAAGTAAATTTTGTACCATTTAAGAGATTATAACTTCATCTTGATACTAATTATACAGATTTCTATCAATAGGTTGAGGCTATGCAATAAATCCTAGCTAATCCTCCCTGTTCCAACAAAACCACTACTTTTCCCTAGAAAGACAGCCCAATATTAACCACCTTAGTCCCCAAGCCCAGGGAATAGGGGCGCTGACTCTTCATTAACTTCTTCAAGCTGATTATGGGTTTTGAGATATTAGAAGAGGGGTGGGGGAAAGAGTAAACTGATAAGCCTCTGACACTGTGTCTTCACTGCATCCAGTTGGAATTCCAGGACATCAGAGGTTTGAGTAGGTCTGCTCAGTTTGCTTGATGAGTAGATACACCGAGGCTGTGTATTCTGCAATATAGAATTCTCAGAACAAGTTTTAGTATCAAGAAAAAAAATTTTTCCTAGAGGGCTGACATTTTTTAAAAGATATTGGTTCTAACAACTTTTCTTTTTTTTCTTTTTTAATTGGTTATAATATTTATGTTTCAAATTTTATCCCCTTATCCAATCTGCTTAACAGTGAGTAAATACCATGTGTGTTCTTTTGTGATTGAGTTAAGTCACTCAGGATGATAATTTCTAGATCCATCCATTTGCGTATAAATTTCTCAAATTCATTATTTTTAATAGCTGAGAAATACTCCATTGTGTAGATGTACCACATTTTTTGCATCCACTCCTCTGTTGAGGGACATCTTGGCTCTTTTCAGCTTCTGGCTATTATAAATAAGGTTGCTATGAAAATAGTGGAGCATATGTCCTTATTATATGTTGGAGCATCTTCTGGGTATATGCCCAGGAGTGGTATAGCTGGATCCTCAGGTAATGCTATGTCCAGTTTTCTGAGGAACCGCCAGACTGATTTCCAGAGTGGTTGTACCAGCTTGCAATCCCACCAACAATGGAGGAGTGTTCTCTTTCTTCACATCCTCGCCAGCATCTACTATCACCTGAGTTTTTGATCTTAGCCATTCTGACTGGTGTGAGGTAGTATCTCAGTGTTGTTTTGATTTGCATTTCCCTGATGACTAAGGATGTTGAGCATTTCTTAAGGTGCTTCTCAGCCATTCGAGTTTCCTCTGTTGAGAATTCTTTGTTTACCTCTGTACCCCATTTTAAAATAGGGTTATATGGTTGTCTAGAGTATAGTTTCTTGAGTTATTTGTATATATTGCATATTAGCCCTCTATCGGATGTAGATTGGTAAAGTTTTTCTCCAATCTGTTGGTTGCCATTTTGTCATATTGACAATGTCCTTTGCCTTACAGAAGCTTTGTAATTTTATGAGGTCCCCTTTGTCAATTCTTGATCTTAGAGCATAAACCATTGGTGTTCTGTTCAGGAACTTTTCCCCTGTGCCTAGGTATTCGAGGGTCTTCCCCACCTTCTCTTCTATTAGTTTCAGTGTACCTGGTTTTAAGTGAAGGTCTTTTATCTACTTGGATTTGAGCTTTGTACAATGAGATATGAATGGATCGATTTGCATCCTTCTACATGTTGACCTCCAGTTGAACCAGTACCATCTGCTGAAAATGCTGTCCTTTTTCCACTGGATTTTTTAGCTCCTTTGTCAAAGATCAAGTGACCATAGGTATGTGGGCTCATTTCTGGATCTTCAATTCTATTCCATTGATCTTCCTGCCTGTCTCTGTACCAATACCATGCAGTTTTTATTACTATTGCCCTGTAGTATACTTTGAGGTCAGGGATGGTGATTCCCCCAGAAGTTCTTTTGTTGTTGAGAATAGTTCTTGCTATCCTGGGTTTTTGTTGTTCCAAATAAATTTGCAAATTGCTCTTTCTATCTCAATGAAGAATTGATTTGGAATTTTTATGGGTATTGCATTGAATCTATAGATTGCTTTTGGCAAGATGGCCATTTTTACTAAATCAATCCTGCCAATCCAGGAGCATGGGAGATCTTTCCATCTTTTGAGATATTCTTCTATTTCTTTCTTCAGAGACTTGAAGTTCTTGTCATACAGATCTTTCACTTGCTTGGTTAGATTCACTCCAGGATATTTTATATTATTTGTAACTATTGTGAGGGGTGTCATTTCCCTAATTTCGTTCTCAGCCTGTTTATCTTTTGAGTATAGGAAGGCTACTGATTTTTTTTGAGTGGATTTTATAACCAGCCACTTTACTGAAGTTGTTTATCAGGTTTAGGAGTTCTCTGGTGGAAATTTTAGGGTCACTTAAGTATACTATCATATCATCTGCAAATAGTGGAATTTTGACTTCTTCCTTTCCTATCTGTATCCCTTTGACTTCCCTTTGTTATCTAATTGCTCTAGCTAGGACTTCCAGTACTATATTGAATAGGTAGGGTGAGAGTGGACAGCCTTGTCTAGTCTCTGATTTTAGTGGGATTGCTTCAACTTTCTCTCCACTTAGTTTAATGTTGGCTACTGGCTTGCTGTATATTGCTTTTACTATGTTTAGGTATGAACCTTGAATTTCTAATCTTTCCGAGCCTTTTAACATGAAGGAATGTTGAATTTTGTCAAATGCTTTCTCAGCATCAAGTGAGATGATCATGTGATTTTTTTCTTTGAGTTTATTTATGTAGTGGATTACATTGATGGATTTCTGAATATTGAACCATCCCTGCATTCCTGGGATAAAGCCTACTTGATCTTGATGGATAATTGTCTTTATGTGTTGTTGGATTCGGTTTGCGAGAATTTTATTGAGTATTTTTGCATCAATATTCATAAGAGAGATTGGTCTAAAGTTCTCTTTCTTTGTTGTGTCTTTGTGAGGCTTAGGTATGAGCGTAATTGTAGCTCCATAGAACGAATTGGGTATTGTTCCTTCTGTTTCTATTCTGTGGAATAGTTTGAAGAGAATTGGTATTAGGTCTTCCTGGAAGGTCTGATAGAATTCTGCACTAAAGCCATCTGACCCCGGACTTTTTTTTGGTGAGGAGATTTTTAATGATTGCTTGTATTTCTTTAGGGGTTATGGGACTGTTTAGATGTTTTATCTGCTCCTCGTTTAACTTTGGTACCTGGTATCTATCTAGAAACTTGTCTATTTCATTCATATTTTCCAATTTTGTTGAGTATAGGCCTTTGTAGTAGGATCTGACGATTTTTTAATTTCCTCTGTTTCTGTTGTTATGTTTCCCTTTTCAGTTCTGATTTTATTAATTTGAGTACTGTCTCTGTGCCCTTTGGTTAGTCTGGTTAAGGGTTTGTCTATCTTGTTGATTTTCTCAAAGAACCAGCTCCTGGTTTTGTTGATACTTTGTATAGTTCTTTTTGTTTCAACTTGGTTGATTTCAGCCCTGAGCTTGATTATTTCCTGCCGTCTACTCCTCTTGGGAATATTAGCTTCTTTTTGTTCTAACATTTTCAGGTGTGCTGTCAAGTTATTAATGCTCTTTCCATTTTCTTTTTGTGGGTACTTAGAGCTATGATTTTTCCTCTTAGTACTGGTTTCATAGAGTCCCACAAATTTTGATATGATGTGTCCTCATTTTCATTTAACTCTAAAAAGTCTTTAATTTCTTTCTTTATATCTCCCTTGACCAAGTTATCATAGAGTAGAGCATTGTTCAGTTTCCACCTGTATGTGGGCTTTCCAATGTTTTTGTCTATGTCAAAGATGAGTCTTAGTCCATGGTGGTCTGATAGGGTACAAGGGATTATGTCAATCTTTTTGTACCTGTTGAGGCCTGTTTTGTGACCAATTATATGGTCTATTTTGGAGAAGGTACCATGAGGTGCTGAGAAGAAGGTATATTCTTTTGTTTTAGGATGAAATGTTCTATAGATATCAGTTAAGTCCAATTTCTGTTAGTTTCATTGTGTCTCAGTTTAGTTTCTGTTTCCATGATCTGTCCATAGCTGAGAGTAGGGTGTTGAAATCTCCCACTATTATTGTGTAGGGTGCAATGTATGCTTTAAGCTTTAGTAAAGTTTCTTTTATGTATGTGGGTGCCCTTGCATTTGGGGCATAGATGTTGAGAATTGTGAGTTCCTCTTGGTACATTTTTCCTTTGATGAATATGAAGTGTCCTTCATTATCTTTTTTGATTACTTTTGGTTGAAAAACGATTTTATTTGATATTAGAATTGCTACTCCAGCTTGTTTCTTGGGGCCATTTGATTGGAAGATTGTTTTCCAACCTTTTACTCTGAGGTAGTGTCTGTCTTTTTCACAGAGGTGCATTTCCTGAATGCAGCAAAATGTTGGGTCCTGTTTACGTATCCAGTCTGATAGTCTATGTCTTTTTACTGGAGAATTGAGTCCATTGATATTAAGAGATATTAAGGAAAAATGAATGTTGTTTCCTGTTATTTTTGTTATGTTTGTATAGCTACCTTCTTTTAGGGTTGTTGGAAGATTACTTTCTTGCTTTTTCTAGGTTGTAGTTTCCCTCCTTGTGTTGGAGTTTTCCACCAATTATCCTTTGAAGTGCTGGGTTTGTGCTAAGATATTGTGTAAATTTGGATTTGTCATGGAATATTTTGGTTTCTCAATATTGATTGAGAGTTTTGCTGAGTAAAGTAGTCTGGGCTGGCATTTGTGTTCTCTTAGGGTCTGTATGACATCAGTCCAGGATCTTCTCGCTTTTATACTCTCTGATAAGAAGTCTGGTGTAATTCTTATAGGTCTGCCTTTATATGTTACTTTACCTTTTTCTCTTACTGCTTTTAGTATTTTTTTCTTTGTTTTGTATATTTGATGTTTTGATTATTATGTGATGGGAGGTATTTCTTTTCTGGTCTAGTCTATTTGGGGTTCTGTAGGCTTCTTGTATATTTAAGGACATCTCTTTCTTTAGGTAGGGAAGTTTTCCTCTATAATTTTGTTGAAGATATTTACTGGCCCTTTATGTTGGGAGTCATAACCTTCATCTATACCTATTATCCTTAGGTTTGGTCTTCTCATTGTGTCCTGAATTTCCTGGATGTTTTGGGTTAGGGGCTTTTTGCATTTTGTATTTTCTTTGCCAGTTGTGTCAATGTTTTCCATGGTGTCTTCTGCACATGAGATTCTCTCTTCTATCTCTTGCATTCTGTTGGTAATGCTTGCATCTATGACCTCTGGTCTTTTTCTTAGGTTTTCTATCTCCAGAGTAGTCTCCTTTTGAGATTTCTTTATTGCTTCTACTTCCATTTTTAGATCCCGGACTGTTTTGTTTAATTCCTTCATCTGTTTGGTTGTGTTTTCTTGCATTTCTTTAAGGGCTTCTACCTGTTTACCTGTGTTCTCTAATTCTTTGAGAGTGTTATTTATGACCTTCTTAAAATCCTCTAACATCATCATGAGAAGTGATTTTAATTCTGGGTCCTGCTTTTCTGGTGTGATGTGGTGTTCAGGGCTTGTTATGGTGGGGAAACTGGGTTTTGGTGATGCCAAATAACTTTGGTTTCTGTTGTTTACGTTCCTGGGCTTGCCTTTTGCCATTTGGTTAACTCTAGTGTTACTCTCTTTCACTGGTTCCGACTGGGGACTGTCTTCTTGCTTGTGTCAGAACTCCTCAGGGTCCAGATGTCTCTGTGATCCTGTTGTCCTGAGCTCCAGCTGCTCTGAGTGCAGTGTCTCCTCTAGGATGTCTCAGGGTAAGGTGTCTTCTTGAGAGCAGACCAACTAGGTGTTCGCTGCTCTGAGTGCAGTGGTTCCTATAGAATGTCTCTGGATAAGGTGACTGCTGCTCTGAGTTCCGTGGCTCCTCCAGGATGACTCTGGGTTTAGTGTCCCTGCTCTGAGGTCGGTGGCCTCTCTAGGATATCTCAGGATACAGTTTCCACAAGAGTGCAGGCCCACTGGGTGTCTGCCTCTCTGAGGACACTGACCTCTCTAGGCTGACTCTGGATGCAGTTTTCACAAGGGTATAGACCCACTGGATGCCTGCTCCCACCCCTGGGATCTGGAGAGAAGTGGAGGGGGAGTGAAATTTCACACGGGCAGGGTTTGGGTACCTGCTGGGGGGTGTTGTCCTGAGAGCTTCCTACTCCCAGCTGTGGCTCTGGTGCATAGGGCAGTGCATAACTGGCCCTACCTGACTCCCTGAGGACACTGGCCTCTCAGGGATGTCTCAGGATAAATAAAATCTTTACAAGGGTGCAGACCCACAGCTGGGAGTAGGAAGCTTACAGGACCCCCCTACAGGTACCCAACCCCACCCCTGCAGAACTCCACTCCCCTTCCGCCCCTCTCCAGATCCATCCCAGTTGCTGGAGCAGACACCGAGCGGGGGTCTGCACCCTTGTAGAGACTTTATTTATCCTGAGACATCCCTGGGAGGCCAGTGTCCTCAGGGAGGCAGACAACTAGAGGGTCTGGCCTTACCTGCCTCCCTGAGGACACTGACCTTCCAGGGATGTCTGAGGATACAATCTCCCCAAGGGTGCAGACCCCACTGGGTGTCTGCCTCAGCTACCGGGATGGATCCAGAGAAAGACAGAAGGGGAAAGTCAATTTTATTCACTATTAGAATGGCTACTCCAGCTTGTTTCTTGGGAGGACTTGCTTAGAAAATTTTTTTTCCAGCCTTGTACTCTGAGTTAGTGTCTCTCTTTTTCACTGAGGTGCATTTCCTGTAAAAAGCTAAATGCTGGTTCTTGTTTACATATCCAGTCTGTTAACCTATGTCCTTTTATTGGGGAATTGAGTCCATTGATATTAAAAGATATTAAAGACCAGTGATTGTTGCTTCCTGTTTTTGTTTGTTTGTTTTTTTTGTTTTTGTTTTTTTTTTGTTGTTGTTGTCAGAGGTAGAATTATGTTTGTGTGGCTGTCTTCTTTTGGGTTTGTTGAAAGAAGATTACTTTCTTGCTTTTCTAGGGTGTAGTTTCCCTCCTTCTGTTACAGTTTTCTGCCTATTATCCTTTGTAGGGCCCATTCTGTTGTGTAAATTTGGTTTTGTCATGGGATTTCTTGTTTTTCTCCATCTCTGCTAATTGAGAGTTTTGCTGGGTATAGTATCCTGGGCTGGCATTTGTGTTCTCTTTGTGTCTCTATGACATCTTCTCACAATCTTCTGGCTTTTACGGTCTCTGGTGAGAAGTCTGGTATAGTTCTGATAAGTCTTCCTTTATATATTACTTGACATTTTCCCTTTAGTGTTTTTAATATTTTTTCTTTGGTTTACGCATTTGGTGTTTTGACTATTATGTGATGGTAGGAGTTTCTTTTCTTGTCTAGTCTATTTGGAGTTTTCTAGGCCTCTTGTATGTTCACGGGTATCTTTTTCTTTTCTGGTTAGTGAAGTTTTCTTCTATAATTTTTTGAACATATTTACTGGACCTTTAAATTGGGAATCTTTGCTCTCTTCTACACCTGTTTTCCTCAGATTTGGTCTTCTCATTGTGTCCTGGAATTCTTGGATCTTTTGAGTTAGGAGCTTTATGCATTTTCTTTGACTGTTGTGTCAATGTTTTCTATGGTATCTTCTGCACCTGAGATTCTCTCTTCTATCTCTTGTATTCTGTTGGTGATGCTTGCATTTATCATTCCCGATCTCTTTCCTAGGTTTTCTATCTCTAAGGTTGTGTCCCTTTGTGATTTCTTTATTGTTTCTATTTCCATTTTTAGTTCCTGGATTGTTTTGTTGAATTCCATCAACTGTTTGGTTGTGTTTTCCTGTGTTTCTTTAAGAGATTTATGTATTTCCTCTTTAAGAACTTCTACCTGTTTACCTGTGTTCTTCTGTATTTCTTTAAGGGAGTTATTTATGTCCTTCTTAAAGTCCTCTATCATTATCACCATTAGAAGTGATTTTAAATCTGAATCTTGCTTTCCTGGTGATATGGGGGATTCGGGACTTTCTAATGTGAAAGAACTGGGTTCTGATGATATCAAGTAGCCTTGCTTCCTGTTGCTTATGTTCTTGTGCTTGCCTCTCTAGCCATCTGATTATCTCTAGTGCTACCTGCCCTTGCTGTCTCTGACTGGAGCCTGTTTCTCCTGTGATCCTGGTTGTGTTAGAAGCCTTCAGAGTCCAGCTGTTTTTGTGATCCTGCGATTCTGGGATCCTGTGATCCTGAGATCCTGAATGTTTCAGAGCTCCTGGGAGTCAAACTCTGGGATCCTGAAATCCTTCTGTGATCAAGGTCCTGAGATCTTGTTGTGTCAGAACTCCTAGGAGTCAAGCTTTATCTGAGTGTTGCAGGGGTGGGTGGGGAGCCAGAGCCCTAGGTTTACTGGGCACAGGTGCAAGCTGGAAGGAGCCCATGCCTCTGGTGGGGGTTTGTGTTTCCCTGGTTTCTGTGGGGGTCCCAGTTACACTAGGTGTTGGGAAAGATGTGGCTTCAACTGTGATCTTAAGTGTGTCAGAACTCCAGTGCTTCTGGGTGTGCCCCATCTCCTAGGAGTCAAGCTTCCTTTGTGATCCTGTGATCTTGTGACCCTGTGATCCTGTGATCCTGTGCATTTCAGAGCACCTGGAAGTCAGGCTCCCTCTAGGTGTTTTAAGAGTGGATTCAGAGCCAGCACCTCAGGTCTGCTCAGGCTGCAGGTTCAGACCAGAAGTAACCAGTGCCACTGGCTGGGCGGGGGTTCCTGTGTCCCTGGATTCTGGGGGACACAGTTGCTCTGAGAGTGTTGGGGCAGATGTTGTGGCCTCTCCTGTGATCCTGGGCGTTTTAGAGCACCTGGGAGTCTGGCTCCCTCTGGGTGTTGATTGGAGTGGTTGCAGAGCCAGCGCCCTTTGGTCCAGGTGCAGGTTCAAACTGTGATCCTAGGCATGTTAGAATACCTTGGAGTCAAGCTTTCTCTCTTTCTCTCTATCTCTCTGTCTCTCTCTGTCTTAGCCCCCCCTTCTTATTTTATTATATGTGTTTTGTCTGTATGCCATGCATGTGCTTGGTCTCTGAAGAAGCCAGAAGCTGTTCGATTCCCCTAGTCTGGGATATTTCTCCCCACCCTAGACATAAAGAGAAATGATATAGGAATGAGTCATGCACATAAGCAAAAGTACGGCGGTGCCCTAAGTCCAGGGACTGGAGGCAGTCTCTGCCCTGGTCCTCAAGGCTCAGCTGGAGTGAGCAGCGATAGACAGCCCAGCAGCAGCAGCAGCAGCAGCAGCAGCAGCAGCAGCAGCAGCAGCAGCAGTGGAAGTGGGGGAGGGCAACTTTTAGCTTCTTTGAGGAAGGTCCATATGACTTCAATAGTTATGGGAGTAGTGTACATTCCCATGGTGATGTATAAATGTTCTCCTTTCTCCATATCTCTATTGTAGTTTATTTTTGTTTCCTTAATCACTGACAATGTGGCTGGGATAAAATAGAGTATTGGCTTATCTGATGAATGGTGAAATAGAATGTTGTTTATTAATTCATCAGTAAATATTCTCATTCAATTTAATTAAAAACAAACTAAAGGAATATGCATTTAGGTATTAGTGGAGTGAAATTAAAGCCACAACACCAAAGAGGTTATATTTTTATGGCTAGATAGTTGGGTTAAGAACTCAAACTTCAAAAATGATGGAAGGTGTTATACAATTACATTACTCTTCTCTGCAGCTGCCATAGGGCAATTTTAATGTCCCTGTTCCTCAGGCTGTAGATGAAGGGATTAAGCATAGGTGTGACCACTGTGTACATAAGTGAAGCAACTGCACAGTTTTCAGGAGAATTTGATCCAGTTGAACCAATGTATACTACAGTGGCTGTTCCATAAAATAAGCAAACAACTGACAGGTGAGACCCACAGGTGGAAAAGGCTTTATACTTTCCATCTGTTGATGAAATTCTCAGGATGGAAGAAATAATTTTATAATATGAGAAAATAATTCCTGAGGTTAAAAGTAAACCAAAAAAGATACCAACAAAATGTATAACTATGTTTTTGGTGAACATTTCAGAACAGTTAAGATTAAGAAGTTGTGAAGGATCACAAAAAAAGTTAGGGATTTCTATATCACTGAAGTATGTAAATTGAAGCACAATCAAATTGTGCACCTGAGAGTCCACAAGACTTGCCAAAACAGATGCCAGAATTAAGAAGGCACAGAGGTTAGGATTCATAATGATCTTGTAACGCAGCGGGTGACAGATGGCCACAAACCTATCATAGGCCATTACAGTCAGAAGCATACTATCCATACATGCAAAACCTATAAACATGGACATCTGTGTTAGGCAGCCCACATAGGAGATGACTCTGCTTTGAGTTTTAATATCCCAAATCATCTTTGGGACTATAGTAGAGATCAAACAAATGTCAGACCAGGAAAGGCTGGAGAGAAAGAAATACATGGGGGTATGGAGGTGAAAGTCAGAGCTCACAGCCAGAATGATGAGCAGATTTCCAAGCACTGTGATCATGTAGAAGGATAAAAACAGCACAAAAAGGAAAGGCTGCAGTTCTGGATTCTCTGAGAGGCTCATGAGATGGAATTCTGAGACAACCTGTAGATTTTGTGCTTCTGTGTTGTTTGGACACCTTTGGAGAAACAAAATTTATTGGAAAAATACATGACATAAAGTATAATTACACTATGATATCAGAAGTAAAAGAAATAATTAAAAAAGGAAAAAGCATTTATTTTAAAGTCCAACTTAATTCAAGCAAAATGTTCTCACTTGAGGTGCATAGCTTTCAGAGTCATGACAAGACCAATCATCTACACCTCTACATATGGGTTTTCATGTTATAATCTCCATTTATACAAATATATTAGTGAGAAAGTTAGTGTAACAGTGTGTTTAAACCAAGAACATGAGGGATCAGAAGTTTAAGATTATGATAAAATAAAGCAATCTTTTTGGATGACACAGAGAAGAAAATAAATAGAGTTGCTACCAATATCTTAAGAAAAATGCGCTATATTCTCTTTGGGTTTTTGCTGTAATAATAGTGATTTTTAAAAGTGAAAAGATATTATTGTGCATGCGGAAATTTTAGAATAATACAATTTTGACTTTAACTTACAGAGACTATTGTTGACCACTATCATTAATCCATGTATTGATCTGTGAATATTTTTAAAATGTATAGAAGACTGTGAATTCTTTACAATTTATTTAATTAGAAAACAGTATGTGAAGATCTTAATGTTCCTTCTTAAATATCAGAGAAGCAAACCTTATTAAGGTCATTTTTGAGATTTAAGAAATACATATTAATCTTAATTTTTTACTTCAATGAGTAATATTTATTGTTTTTAAAGAAGGCATAATGATTACTTAATAATGAGTCTTTAAGAAGTACTATTTTGTAGACTTGGAATTACCCCTACAAAATTTAGTTGTTATAATCAATGAATTGATCTACTCACTTGCCTTACAACCAACAAATAACTTTGGGATTTTGGGCTAAAATCTTCTGTTAATTTTCCTATATATATTTAAATAGTTTATTTTAAAAATAATTTTTATAGTGTGCTCACTTTGGAAGCACATATACTAAAATCTGAATGATACAGAGAAGATTAGCATCATCTCTGTGTAAGGATGACACACAAATGCATCATGTCTTCCACATTTTTAGAACAGGAATTAAAAATCATTGGTCATTAATATCTCTTACTACAAATGGACTTAATTCTCTAACAAAAAGATACAGTCTAACAAAATGGATGCAAAACCAGGATCCATCATTCTGCTACTTACAAGAAACACAACTAAACATCATCTCAGAGTAAAGAACTAGACAAAGATTTCCCAAGCAAACAGAAACAAGAAGCAAGCTGGAGTAGCAATTGTAATATCTAATAAAATAAATTTTCTACTAAAATTAATCAAAAGAGATGGGGAAGGACATTTCATACTCATCTAAGAAAAAAATCCTCCAGGATAATGTCTCAATTCTGAATATTTTTGCAAGACCATCCATATTTATAAAAGAAACCTCACTAAAGCTTAAATCACATAGTGAACCCCATGTATTATGATTGGGAAACTTCAACCTCTCACTCTCACCAATGGATTGGCCAGGTAGATAGCAACATAAAACTGATGTTATGAATCAAATGGACCTAAAAGATATCTACATATAATATTTCACCCAAAGAAAAAAGAATATACTTTATTCTCAGCACCTCATGGAACCTTCTTCAAAATTGACAATATACTTGAACACAAAGTAAGTCTCAGTGGATACAAGAAAATTGAAGTAAGCTCCTGATTCTTATCAGAGCACAATGGATTAATCTGGACTTCACAATAATAGAAACAAAATAAAGCTCACAATCCCATAGAAACCGAACATCTGTCTACTCAATGACTACTGGTTCAAGGAATAAATGAATAAATAAATAAATAAATAAATAAATAAATAAATGGCTTTCTAGAATTCAATGAAAATGAATGCATAACATATCTAATCTTACGGGACACAATGAGAGCCCTGCTAAGAGAAAAACCCATTGCCCTAATTGACTGCATAAAGATATTAGTCATGTCTTTGTTTTAAATATGTGGATAGTATTCTATTGTGTAGATGTACCATATTTTCTTTACTCATTCTTTAGTTGGACATTTAAGTTCTTCTAGTTCCTGGTTATTATGAATAAAGTTGTTTTGAACATAGTTGAGCAACTGTTCTTGTGGTATAGTGGAGCATATTTTGGGTAGAACAATTCCCACTTCTTATGAGAAACTGCAAAAATGATTTCCAAAGTGGTTGTATAAGCTTGCACTTCCACCAGCAATGGAGGAGTGTTCCCCTTGCTCCACATTCTCACCAACATCTGCTATCACTTGTGTTTTTGATCTTAGCTATTCTGACAGTTGGAAGATGGAGTTTCAGGATTTTTTCATTTGCACGTCTCTGATGACTAAGGATGTTGAATATTTTTTTAACTACTTATCAGGCATTCGAGATCCCTTTGTTGAGAATTATTGATCTTATAGCCTGAAAAATTTGTGTTCTTCTCAGGAAATTATTTTCTGTCCTGATAGCTTTAAGGCTATTCTCCACTTTCTTGTCTATTAGATTTAGTATATTAGGTTTTATGTTGATGCTTTTGATCCATTTGGACTTGAGCTTTGAACAGGTTGTTAAATATGGATCTATTTGTATTATTTTACATGTAGACATTTGGCTATACAACATGATTTTTGCAGGCAAATGAATGCAACTCAGGATATCTTCCTGACTGAGGTAATTCAGAGCCAGAAAGACACATATGGAATATATTCACTTATAAGTAAGTGGACATTAGCCATACAATGTAGGATCAACAATGTTACAATCCACAGAGCCAAAGAAATTGAGTAATGAGGTAGCCCCAAGAGAGAATGCATGAATCTCACCGAGAAGGGGACTCTAAATAGTCACCAGCGGTGGATAGAATGAGGTGACTGGGTAGGAGAGGGGGTGAAGAGGGTAAAGGGGCTAATTATTAGGTGTGGAGAGTTAGGCCAGGGGAGTGGGCTGGGAGAGAGAATGAAATTGGAACATCTCTTGTGACTAGCTGGAGGCCTAGGATGAGAAAGGATACAGGGAGTCGATGAGGGTGACCCTACCTGAGATTCTTACTAGAGGGAGATATAGAGACTGACTGAAGCAGCCACCTCCTGTAGCCAGGAAGGACTTCCAGATTAGGGAGCAGAACATCAATTCACTCATTAAACCTTCATTCCAAAATTTGTCTTGCCTACAAGACATACAAGGATAAAGCAGGGGCGGTGACTGAAGAAACAACTACTCCAGCTTGAGACCCATCCATGTGAGAAAGCCAACCACTGACACTAATAGTGATACTCTGCTATGCTTTAAGACAGGAGGCTGGTGTAGCTGTCTCCTGAGAAGCTTCATCCAGCAGCAGATGGGGTCAGATGCAGAAACACACAGCCAAACATCAGGTGGAGCTGAGGAGTCTTGTAGAAGAGTTGGGGATAGAAGTGAACAAGCTTGAGGGGTCAATGATACAACAAGAAGACTTATAGTGTCAAATAACCTCATGCCATGTGGCTTACATATCCTGGGCCATCAACCGAGGAACATGCAGGAACTGATCCTAGACCCCCTAGACATTTGTAGCAAATGTGCAGCTTGGTCTTCATTTGGGTCTCCTAATAGTGGAGTGAGGGTTGTCTCTGTTCCTGCTACTGGTTTCCCTGCCTCCTGTCTTGACTGTCTGGTTGGGCCTCAACAGGAGAGGATTTCCTAGTCCTGTTGTCACTAGATATCCCAGGATGGAGTGGTACTTACAGTGTGCCTCCCTTTCTCTGAAGAGAAGGGGAGGGAGCAATGGTGGAAGGATTTGTCAAGGTTGGAATGGGTAGAGAGGAGGGAGCCAGAGCTGTGATCAAGATTTAAAATGAACAAGAAAATTACTAAGTTATTGGAAAAAGAAGAAATAAGTGGTGTCTCATACTAGTGACTTGACAGCACACATATAAGCTCTAGAACAAAAAGAAGAAAGCATACCTAAGAGGAGTAGATGCCACAAAAATTAAAATATTGGCTGAAATCCATAAATTAGAAACAAATTGAATGAGATGCTAATGAAGGAGTTAGAATAAGGAATGAAGGAGCTGAAGGGGTTTGCAAGCCCAGAGGAAGAACAACAATATCAACCAGATCTCTCACAGCTCCCAGGGACCAAACCACCAACCAAAGCACACACACGGAGAGACCCATAGCTCCAGCTACATATGTAGCAGAGTATTGCCTTATCTGGCACCAATGGGAAGGGAGGCCCTTGGTCCTGTGGTGGATCAATGCCCCAGCATAGAGGAATACTAGGGTGGTGAGGTGGGAGTGGGTGGGTAAGTAGGGGAGCACCCTCATAAAAACAGGGAGCATAGGGGAATGGGATAGGGGTTTGTGGAGGGGTAACTGGAAAAGGGGCTAACATCTGGAATGTAAATAAATAAAATAACCAATAAAAAAGAGCACACTACAAAGAATCAACCGCCCCTCCCCCCAATACAAAAAACCCCAAAACCTAAGAACTGATTCTTTGAGAAAATTGGCAATATAGACAAACCCTTGGCCAAGCTAAGTCAGAGAGAAACAAATAAATTAACAAAATTAGAAATGAAAACAGGGACATAGCAACCAATACAGAGAAAATCCAAAGAATAATTATGTCTTAACTTTAAAAATTTGTAGTTCACCAAATTTGAAAATGTAAATTATTTGGATGATTTTCTTGATAGATACCACTTACCAAAGTTAAATTAAGACCAGGGAAACATTTTAAATAGTCCTATAATCCCTAAGAAAATAGAAGCAGTAATTAAAATCTCTGAACCAAAAAAGCCTGTGGCCAGATGGTTTTAGTGCAGAGCTTAGGCAGACGTTCAAAGAAGAGCTAATACCAATATTACTCAAACTATTCCACAAGATAGAAATAGAAAGAACACTGCCAATTTCATTTTATGAAGCCACAATCATCCTGATACCTAAACCACACACAGACTCAACCAAAAAAAGAATTGCAGACTAATTTCCCTTATGAACACTGATGTAAAAGTATTCAATAAAATATTTGCCCATAAATTCAAGAAGACATCCAAAACATTATCCATCATAACCAAGTAGACTTCATACCAGAGATGTAGGGCTGGTGCGACATATGAAAATCTATAAATATATTCCATTATATAAACAAGCTGAAAGAAAAAAACCCCACCACATTGTAATCTTATGAGATGCTGAAAAAAAACTTTTGACAAAATCCATCACCCTTTATGATAAAAGTCTTGGAGATATCTGGAAACAAGGCTTATACCTAAACATAATAAAGTGAATATATAGCAAGACCTAGGCCCTTCACACATAGGTCACAATTGATAGCTTGGTCTTCATGTGCACTTCTAACAGCAGGAACAGTAGCTCTGACTCTGTTGCCCATTTATGGGCCTCTTTCCCCTACCTGGGCTGCCCTGCATAGCCACAGTAGAAGTTGTATCTAGTCCTACTACAATTTTGACAGGCCAAGGTTGGTTGATACCCATGGGAGGCCTTCCTTTTACTGAGACTTTTCTGAGAAGAAAGGGATGTTGGAAATATGTTGGGGAGGTGAGGTAAGAGGGAGGGTCTGGGAGGAGAGGAGGAAGGGGCAGCTAAGATTGGGATATAAATTAACTTAATTAGTTAAAAAAGATTAAAACAACAACAACAACAGCAGCAGCAGCAACAGCAACAACAACAACAACAACAATAACAACTCCCATAGCAAGTACTTGAGATTTTCTTGTTTCTACCCCTACCCACCAGTACTGCAGTTACAGGGACATGCTACCGTTTACATCAGTTTACACTGGTCTTGCATATTCAAACTCAGGTGTTCAATTCGTACATGTACACACTGAGCATTCTCCTTAGCTTCCTTTAAAAAATTCTTGATTTTTTTTGTCTTATTGAACTTTTGCCTTTATATTATGGTTTCTGGTTTACTGTTTTTATGTATTTTATGTGTGTATGTTTCTTTTCCTTCCTTCCTTCCTTCCTTCCTTCCTTCCTTCCTTCCTTCCTTCCTTCCTCCCTCCCTCCCTCCCTCCCTCCCTCCCTTCCTCCTCCTCTTCCTTTTCTTTCTTTCTTTCTTTCTTTCTTTCTTTCTTTCTCTCTTTCTTTCTTCTCTCTCTCTGTTTCTTTTATTCTTCTCTCTGTGTCTGTCTTACTTACTTACTTTACTTACTTACTTACTTTCTTCTATTTTGTTTTTGTTTTGTTTTATTTTTGATTCACTATTAGCATTCCAAAGAGAAAGTGTGTATGGTTGGTGGGTGGTAGGTTGGAAATATCTGGGATGAGGAGGGAATGACAATTATGACTAGAATATAGTGTATGAAAATAAAAATTTCAATAAAAAGTTCTTGAGACTCTCTTTTTTTCCTTTTTTGTCTAAATTACTGATTTCATATTATATGCATGCACCTAAGTTTAAACACTTATATACAATCTAGGGGCACCACAACATACTCAGTTTTTCTGTCTTTTAAATTTTCTATGCCTGTCAAAATCTATGTCATGAACTTTGAATATATGAATGCTGTAATGCTTTCAATAATAACATTAAAATTCATGATACTATTCTTATGAGGGGGTATTTTTAGGAGATGAAAGCATAGAAAAGAATTACCTAATGTTTCGAAGTTGCATTGATTATGACCAATCTTTGTAAGCTAATAAAGGATCTTTTAATGTTGGCATGTAGTTTTTGAAACATCCTTTATGTTAACCATAGTATAAGCTATGGGGAAATGAAAAGGAAATAGACATAATTATTGCCTTCAATTTATTAAAGAATACTTAATATAAGGGAAAATGAAAATTTTCATCATGTAAATAGAAAATAATATTTTAGGTTGCCAGGCATTTTATTTTAATTTTATGAAGTTTAATCTCACCCTATTATTATTCATAATATATAAATATTTTGCCAATACCTAGTCACACAATTGATTTTCCCATTTTCTGTTACTATTTAATGCAATTGTACTTACTAAAAATTGTCACATATAAAAACATCAAGTCTCAGAGATACTAACAGCTTTCCAAAGCATTATTGAAATAATAAACAAAAATGAATAAATTAAAAATTAAATCATTTCTTAGTCTGATGGTATAAATTTTTTTCATTTTTTCAACCATTTCAAAAGTTTTTTGCTTAGTTACTGCCTCTTAGAACAGTATAAAATAGAATTTATCAACATTACTGTTTGTAGGATATGAACTAGTCAGTAGTAAATGTAATGTATCTTCAAAGTTATATGCTAAACACATGAAAAGTACAGTTTTTTAGATCAATATTCTTTCATTTTCTTAGGTTTTGAGATTATAATGTAATTAAATAATTTAATACCCCTTTCTCCTTACAGACCCTTTCATATACTCTTCCTTGTTACTTTTCAAATTAACAGCTTCTCCCCTCCCTCTCCACCCCCCTCTCTCTCACATGCACACACACACACACACACACACACACACACACACACACACACACACACACTTCTATATTTATTTATAAGTACAATCTGCTCAGCCTTTACAATGTTACTTGTATGTATACTTACAGGAGTTACATTTTGTATTGTTTCTTAGCCTATCTGAAGCATATTGTTTTTATTAGTCTGGAATTCTAGAGGCTATATGGCATATACATCTAAAGCATGTATTATAATCCTATCTAGCCTTCTGAGTAGAATAAAATGAAAATCTGATTTTATGTTATCATCCAGTGTGATATTTCTTGAATGGAGGAAGATATGGACAGTTTTAAGGCTATTCTGGAGGCCAGGGCATATCTGCCTTGAATTAATATGATACTATTTCTTTGTGATTTTGCCTGCTATGTATGGCTATTCTTCTTTTTGTGGAAGTAGTTGATGTCTCCCACTGTGGTTTGTGAGGAATTCCAAAAGGGAAAAACATGAATCTCCTGAATTTACAAGAAATGAAACATATGAGTTTATTATTGGGAAAAACTAAGCAAGATCATTCTGAAAAAAATCCCATGTCAATAATTAGGTGATCCATTTCTTTTTTTTTTTTTGATGTTTATTTTTTTTATTAGATCTTTCATTTACACTTCAGATACCATCCCGTTTCCCCATTCCCCCCCCCTTAGAAAACCCCTATCCCATGCCCCCTTTTCATTTTGCATTTATACATTTTTTAAAGAAATGTTAATCATAGGCTTTATAACTTTGGTATTGTTCAATCAGAGGTGTAACCCACTACCCAACCTAGATATATCAACTATCTTTGACTGGTGGAGATACATGAACATCTGCTTCCCTGTCTCCCCCCTCTATCTCTCTTTCAAGGTGATCCATTTCAAATCTATATTACTACATTTTTTTGCTCCATTATCTGGTGTAAAACTGATATAAATGCTGCACTTTTTGTTTTCTAGAAAACAAGCTGATAATCATCAAAGTGGAGGTTATTAGGTAAATAAAGAGAAATAAGCCGTATGGGATGTATAGGTCAGAGTCCAGAGCGCAAAATCCTTTAGTAATAGTTCGAGATGCTACTGCTGTTCTCCTTTACTTGCTATTCTTCCTCATCTTCATAATAACAGAATTTCCAATGAAACAATTTTGAGGGACCCATAGGATGACAATGGGAAATAAACATAGTACTGTGGTTATCCACCTTCTTCTTTTTTATCTTACACTCATAATATTGTAAGACTGCTTTTAAAAAGGGACTTTTTTTACTTTTGGTGTCTGAGACGTCTTTGACAAACACAATCCATTGGGAATGAAATTAAATTGACTTATATATCAGCCCACCTTAATACAACATAGAGAATAAATTAACAAATCATCATAGAAGAAAATTTATAGGCCAGTTTCCTCTCATCAATTTTTCTTTTATGACAAGAGATCAGTGTTTCCAAGGGCTTTTTCTCTATCATTCATCCTTTACATCACTTACTTATTTAAGTGTATTCTTTGCTGGGTCATGACCAAGATCCAAAGTAACTCCTTTGTCTTGTTCATGTAAGGTCCTGGTTCCTTAGGCTTGATATTAATAAATAATGAAGTAATCCACTGATGCAATCAACCAGCAGTAGAGAATACATGTCAGTGCCCCAATGTACTTGAACCTTGACATTGGAACTTTGATGGCCTGGGGTAATTATTGACTCTTTTATGATCTTGGAGATAGAATGCCCAGAGCTCATAATTACACAAATTGGTTTACAATATAACACTCACTTAGAGGTTTATAGTATTGGAATTTTTAAAAAGGAAGAAAGTAAAACACTTCACTAAAATTTTATGGCTCTTTCTTGTCTCAGGGGAAACTCTAGTTATCATTCAGTGTATTTCTATATTTTATTCATTCTGTAAAAATATCTGTATGTTGCATGCCATTAATTTGAATGAGATAAAATCATTCAATGAGTGATATATGGCAAGGTTTAAAGGAAGGACATTGGAAGTGATATAATTATAATCTTCAAAAATACAAGAATAATCTAGAAAACCTGAATGCTTAAAATACTTTAAATCACAAGTTATTATTAAAGGAATAAATTTTAGTATGTGATTTTCATAAAACTTTACTTTTATATGTTCTTTCCTAGTATCCCTCACATCTGTCTGCTCCAACTTGCTGAAGCCTAAATTGTCCTAGATCTGTACATTCCATATAGCTTGTTTGCATTACATATCACATGCTAACAATTACTTTTATTTGCCCTTGATCTTTAAGAGCTTTTGTTTCCCTCTTGTGATCCCTTTACATCTTATTTATTCTTTTAAGAACTTTATAAATATGATATACAATGAAATATAACTATCTATCTATCTATCTATCTATCTATGTATCTATCTATCTATCTATCATCAATTTTCTACTTGATTGGGAAACTTACTCACAACTGGGTAGCTTTAATAGTACCAGTGAAGAATATTCCCCGTCAGCTTGAAATTGATTTCCCTATATTCTCTAGCTAAAGTGTGTGTTGTCTTTGGAAATAGGGTTTTAACATGGTTCGTTTTTCGATTAAACACACACACACATACTTCAACTCAGTTTCAGCATATGAGGGAAAACAGGTAGCATTTGTATTTCTGAGTCAGAATTATTTTACAGAATATATAATTTTATATCTACCCATTTTTCTCCAAGTGCTATAATTTGTAGGAACAAAAAATACATATCACAGCATATTTTCATTGGATATTATATTTGCATTTCAGATTTTATTCCCTTACGCCATTCCCCACCACCACCCAGGAACCTCCTATCCCATTCCCCCTCCTCCTGCTTCTATGAGGATGGGCCCCCACCTAACCCCCTACTCCTACCTCCCCACCCTCAGATACCCACCCCCCACTTGGTGTTCAATATTCATGGGACCAAGGATCTCCTTTCCCACTTATGTCCGACAAGGCCATCCTCCCCTACATATACAGATGGAGTCATGGGTCACTTCCTATGAGCTCCCAGGCTGGTAGTTTAGACCCTGGGGAGCTCTGGTTGTTTGGTATTGTTGCTCTCCTCATGGGGCCACAAACCATTTTAGCTTCTTCAGTCCTCTCAGTCCTCTCTCTAACTTCTTCATTGGGAACCCCTTGATCAGATCAGTGGTTAGCTGTGAGCATCTGCCTCTGAATATGTCAGACTCTGGCAGACCTCTAAGGAGAAAGCTATATCAGGCTCTTGTCAGCATGCACTTCCTGCCATCCACATAAGTGTCTACCTTTGGTGACTGCACATGGGATGGATAACCAAGTGGAATGGTCCCCAGACAGTGCCTCCTTCAGTTTCTGTCCCACACTTTGTCTCCATATTTGCTCCCTTGAGTATTTTGTTACTCCTTCTAAGTAGGACCAATGCATCCACACTTGGTCTTCCTTCTTCATGAGTTTCATGTCATCTGTGAGTTGAATCTTGGCTATTTCAAGCTTTTGGGCTAATATCTGCTTATCAGTGAGTAAATACCATGTGTCTTCTTTTGTGATTGGGTTAACTCACTCAGGATGATATTTTCCAGTTCCATCCATTTACCTAAGAATTTCTCGAATTCATTATTTTTAATAGCTGAGTAATACTCCATTGTGTAAATGTACCACATTTTTTTGTATCCATTCCTCTGTTGAAGGACATCTGGGTTCTTTCCAGTTTCTGGCTATTATAAATAAGGCTGCTATGAACATAGTGGAGCATATGTGCTTGTTATATGTTTGAGCATCTTCTGAGTGGTATAGCTGCCCAGGAGTGGTATAGCTGGGTCCTCAGGTAGTGCTATGTCCAGTTTTCTGAAGAAATGCCATACTGATTTTTAGAGTGGCTGTACCAGCTTGGAATCCCACCAACAATGGAGGAGTGTTCCTCTTTCTCCACATCCTCGCCAGCATCTACTATCACCTGAGTTTTTGATCTTAGCCATTCTGATCGGTGTGAGGTGATATCTCAGGCTTGTTTTGATTTGCATTTCCCTGATGACTAAGGATGTTGAACATTTCTTAAGGTGCTTCTCAGCCATTCAAATTTCCTCACTTGAAAATTCTTTGTTTAGCTCTGTACCCCATTTTGTAATAGGGTTATTTGGTTGTCTGGAGTCTAATTTTTTGAGTTCTTTGTATATATTGGATATTAGCCCTTGATTGGATGTAGGATTGGTAATGATCTTTTCCCAACGTATTGATTGCCATTTTGTCATATTGACAGTGTACTTTACCTTACAGAAGCTTTGCAATATTATGAGGTCCCATTTGTCAATTCTTGATCTTAGAGCATAAGTCATTGGTGTTCTGTTCAGGAACTTTTCCCCTGTGCTTAGGTATTCGAGAGTCTTTCCCTTCTCTTCTATTAGTTTCAGTGTATCTGGTTTTATGTAAAGATGCTTTATCCACTTGGACTTGAGCTTTGTACAAGGGGATAAGAATGAATTGATTTGCATTCTTCTACATGTTGACCTCCAGTTGAAACAGGACCATTAGTTGAAAATGCTGTCTTTTTTCCACTGGACGGTTTTAGCTCCTTTGTTAAAGATCAAGTGACCATAGGTGTGTGGGTTCTTTTCTGCATGCAGTTTTTATTCCTATTACCCTCTAGTACAGTTAGAGATCAGGGATGGTGATTCCCCCAGTTCTTTTATTGTTGAGAATAGTTCTCACTATCCTGGGTTTTTGTTACTCCAAATGAATTTGCAAGTTGCTCTTTCAATCACTATGAAGGATTGATTTAGAATTTTGATGGGGATTGCATTGGATCTGTAGGTTGCTTTTGTCAAGATGACCATTTTTACTAAATGAATCCTGCCAATCCATGAGCATGAAAGATCCTTCCATCTTGAGATCTTCTTCGATTTCTTTCTTCAGAGAATTGAAGTTCTTGTCATATAGATCTTTCACTTGCTTGGTTAGATTCACTCCAAGATATTTTATATTGTTTGTGATTATTGTGAAGGGTGTTATTTCCCTAATTTTTTCTTATCCTGTTTATCCTTTGAGTAGGGGAAGGCTACTGATTTATTTGAGTTGATTTTATATCCAGCCACTTTACTGAAGTTGTTTATCAGGTTTAGGAGTTCTCTGGTGGAAGTTTAGAGTCACTTAAGTATACTATCATGTCATCTGCAAACAGTGAAATTTTGACTTCTTCCTTTCCGATTTGTATCCCTTTGACTTTTTTGTTGTTGTTGTTGTCTAATTGCTCTGGCTAAGACTTCCAGTACTATATGAATAGATAGGGTAAGAATGGAGAACCTTGTCTAGTCCATTCTTAGTAGGATTGCTTCAAATTTCTCTTCATTTAGTTTGATGTTGGCTACTGGCTTGCTGTATATTGCTTTTACTATGTTTAGGTATGGGCCTTGAATTCCCTGATCTTTCCAAGACTTTTAACATGAAGGGATGTTGAATTTTGTCAAATGCTTTCTCACCATCTAGTGAGATAATCATGTGTTTTTATTTCTTTGAGTTTATTTATGTAGTGGATTACATTGATGGATTTACGAATACTGAACCATCCCTGCATTCCTGGGATAAAGCCTACTTGATCATGATGGATGATTGCTTTGATGTGTTCTTGGATTTAGTTTGCAAAAATTTTATTGAGTATTTTTGCATCAATATTCATAAGAGAGATTGGTCTAAAGTTCTATTTCTCTGTTGGGTCTTTGTGAGGTTTAGGTATGAGCGTAACTGTAGCTTTATAGAATGAACTGGGTAGTGTTACCTTTGTTTCTATTCTGTGGAATAGTTTGAAGAGAATTGATATTAAGTCTTCCTGGAAGGTCTGATAGAATTCTGCACTAAAACCATCTGGTCCTGGACTTTTATTTGATGGGGAGACTTCTAATGATTGCTTGTATTTCTTTAGGGGTTATGGAACTGTTTAGATGGTTTATCTGCTCCTGATTTAATTTTGGTACCTGCTATATGTCTAGAAAATTGTCCATTTCATCCATATTTTCCAATTTTGTTGAGTATAGGCCTTTGTAGTAGGATCTGATGATTTTTTTAAAATTTCTTCTGTTTCTGTTGTTATGTCTACCTTTTCATTTCTGATTTTATTAATTTGGATACTGTCTCTGTGCCCTTTGGTTAGTCTGGCAAAGGGTTTATCTCTCTTGTTGATTTTCTCAAAGAACCAGCTCCTGGTTTTGTTGATATTTTGTATAGTTCTTTTTGTTTCAACTTGGTTGATTTCAGCCCTGAGTTTGATTATTTCCTGCTGTCTACTCCTCTTGGGCATATTAGCTTCTTTTTGTTCTAAATCTTTCAAGTGTGCTGTCAACTTGTTATTGTATGCTTTCTCTAGTTTCTTTTTGTAGGCACTTATAGCTATGAGTTTTCCTTTTAGTACTGCTTTTATGGAGTCCCATAAGTTTTGGTATGATGTGTCCTCATTTTCATTAAATTTTAAAAAGTCTTCAATTTCTTTCTTCATTTCTTCCTTGACCAAGTCATCATTGAGTAGAGTGTTGTTCAGTTTCCATGTGTATGTGGACTTTCCATTGTTTTTGTCATTATTGAATTGTTCTTACCTGCTGATCTGAGTTCAGTTGCTCCTCTAGGATGTCTTAGGATATGGTGTCCTCTCAGGAGCAGACCGGCTAAGTGTCTGCCCCAGCCACAAGCTACAGCATAATTTCTTTACCCTGTCACCTGTTGATAGACTGTTAAGTGGATCTATTTCTTGTTTATCTATTGCAATAAATGTGGGTGCGCACCTGTCTCTCAGATGAGTTCAGAGTATTTTGAGTGTTTAACCAATAGTGGTATAAACCAAATCCAAACCCAGTCAATGACAAGAGATAGTAAAAATTAGAGCAGAAATTAATGAAAGACAAACAAAGAAAACACTGTAAAGATAAACAAATCTAAAGGCTGGTTCTTTGAGATGATAATAAAAAGTTGACATACTTTGGCTCATCAAACCAAAAGAAAGAAGGATGAATATTTGACTCAGAAACAGATAGAGAATTATTATAACAGACACCAAAGAAAATTCAAATATTGTGCAAGATTATTTAAAAAACCTACACTCTAGTAAGCTGAAAATCTTAGAAGAAATGGATGAGTTTCTATGTTCATCTAAACCACCAAAATGAGACCATGAGAAAGCCAAACACTCAAACATACCCATAACAAATGAGGGGTAAGGTAGTAACATAAAGTTAAGCATGTGTAAAAAATTCAGGAACAGATAAATTCTTAGCAGAATTCTACCAGATGTTTAAATAATATCTACACCCAACCCTTCTTAAAATATTCAAGAAGACAAAATTTGTTGTTATTTTTGATTTTTGTGTTTTGAGAAATAACTTAAAGTTGGGTGGGTAGGAATGTGGAGAGCCTCTAGAAGTACATAGGGAATGAGAAACATAATTAAAATATGTTTAAATTAAAAATCATTTTAAATAATATAAATCTTAAAGCAATAGAGCCAGAAGGAGCACTCCCAAACTCCTACAAATCTGGTATAACCACAACACAAAATACAAGGTAAACACACAACAACAACAACAAAAAGTATAGGGCAGCATCCCTGAGAAACATACATTTAAATATTTTAAACAAAAAGATTGCAGCATTGCATCAAAAAGATTATTCAACACAATGAAGTGGCCTTTTCCCCTGAATGCAGGAATTATTCAACATATGCAAGCCAATAAATGCACAAATGGATTTAAAGACAAAAATCTCATGCTCATCTCAATAGACGAGGAAACGCCTTTGACAAAATCTAATCTGCCTTCCTGATGAAAGTTCTGGAGAATGTAGGGCTAAAAGGAACATACTTTAACATAATAAAAGCTATGTAGAAAATATCTACAGCTAGCACATCATCTGAAATGGATAAAGTGTGAAGCAATACAACTGAAGTCAGGAACGAGAGAGGAATATTTACAATCCTCACTCCTTTTCAACATTCAACTTCCAGTGCTATCTGGAACAATATGGCAAGAGAAGGGAATTAGAAGACTAGAAATAGGGAAAGAAAATATTGAACTGTCCTTATTTGTGAATGATATAATACTGTACATTAGAGATCCCAACAATTCTTTCAGAAAATTATCCAAATAATAACCAAATATAGCAATGTAAACATAATCAACTTGTAAAAATCAATAGTTTTCTATATAATAAAATTAAATACACAGGGAATGGAACTATAGGCACACTATTGTTCACAATATTTAAAAAAATAATATGTAAAATAAATCTTTTTCCTTTTTAAATTTTTTATTGGATATTTTATTTATTTACAATGCAGATGTCATCCTCGTTGTAGAATAAATCTCACCAAAGAAGTGGAGGATATGTGCCATGAAAACTAAAGTTTTGAAGAGATACAGAAAGACATTAAAACTGGAATGACAACCCATGCTCATGGATTGATACAACTCAACATTGCGAAAATTAACATTTTATTAAAAGTTATTTACAAATTCAATGCAATTGCAATCAAAATCTCCATTTAATTATTTTCAGAAACAAAAAAATTCCTGGAGTTCATATGGAACCACAAAAATTCCCAGAAAGCCAAAATAATACTTAGGAAAAAACCAAAAACAAATGAAAAACCAATGCTGGAGGGATTATAATTCCAAATCTTATGATGTATTACAAAACCATAATAATAAAAGCAATATGGCACTGGCACAGAAACTGACATGCTGATCAGTATAAGAAAAATCAAAGACCCAACCATGAACACACATAACTTGAAGTATTTAAACTTTAATAAAGCATCCAAAATCATTCATTGAAGCAAAGAAAGCATCTTGAACAAATGGTCCTTGGAAAACTGAATGCCCACATTTGAATTAACCCACATCTATCACTTAAAAAATATTCCAAGTTGATGGATGACCTAAACATGAAACCTCAGACACTGAAATTGCTAGAAGAAAACATAGGAAGTACCCTACATAATATAGGTATAGGAAGGGAGTTCCTGACTATGACTTCATTTGCCCAAGAATTAAGGTCAAAATTTAACAAGTAGTACTTTATAAAACTAGAAAATTCTCAAGACTAAAAAACAACCAGGCGAATAGGAAGCCCACAGAATGGGCAACATTATTTGCCAGCCATATATTTGACAGAGGTTTAATATTCAGAATGTACAAAAAACTCAAGAGTCAGAAAAACAAATGACCCATTCAAAACATGTGACTGTGACATGGATTTTCAAAAAAATAAATGACTGGCTCAAAATATCTCATAAAATGTTGATCATTCCTGCAATTAGAAAAATGCAAGTCTAAACAACTTTGATATTTCATCTTATGCTGGTCAAAATGGCAATATCAATGGAGCAATCAGTAAATGCTAGGAAGAATGCAGGGTAAAGGGAACCTCACTCACTGTTGATGGGATTGCAAACTGATGAAGTCAGTATAAAAATCAATGTAGAGAAAATTCTCAAAAAAGCTAAAAATAAATCATATAAAATAAATCATATAAAATAAACCATATGACCCAGTTACACAACTTCTACCTACAGGACTTGATGTCATACTCTAGAGATACTTGCTAAGCCATGTTCATTGATGCTTTATTCATAATTTCTATGAAATAAAATACTATAAATATACTACAAATCGATTAATAGATAATTAAACTATCACACACACAATGGGTTAAGATTCAACTGTAATCAAAAATAAGAGAATGAACTTTGCAGGTAAATAGATGGAACTGAAAAGGATTACACTGAGTGTGGGAACTCAGATTCAGAATGGCAAGTCACATGTTCTTTCTCATTTGTGGCTTCTAGCCCCAAGTCTTCTGATATGTGTGCATAGCTTCTTGTAACTGCAGATACCAGGAATATAAAATGGGCAAATTTCCAGAATAAGAGAATTGTGGAGGAGTGAAAAGAGAAATAGCAGAAGTTATGTGATAATTTCAGGGAAATGAGAAAGTGATATTATCTATGGAGAAGAGAGGAGGAAAACACAGAAGATGTTGCAGAAGGGTAGAGGAATCATAGGATATAAGTAATCTGATAGAAGAACTTGGAAGAGAGTTGCTCTTTAGAGAGGTGGGATGTAAATTAAGAATATGGGAAGACAGTAAAGGAGACTGACAGGAAACAAGTAATTTGAAAGGGAACATGGTGTATATTTAGGAAGGGGGATAGAGGTAAATACAGTAGGAGGTAAGTGGGTAAAATGACAATGAAGGTATCCAAAAAGCCACAAGAATTATACTTTTATCTATTTACCTAAAAATCTTATGTAACATATAATTCTAAAATCTATAAATACATATAAAAATTTAATGAACTTTTCCTATTTGCATTGATTATGATTCCTACAAAAAGCAAAAGACCACTGGTAAAAAAAACCCATACCAGACATAAGATGGCCATTTTGAGTTGTTCACCAAAGATGTTCAAGAGACTTCTGAAACATACAGCCAATTGCTGTTGACTTTGGTTATCTCAGAGGAAGAGGGTAAATCCTCATTGCTGAAGATGCTATGTGTAAATTAAGTAAGAATTAAACTTATTGCTGCCTAGCTTCAAATAAATAATACTTATGTTGAGGTTTTGTCTTTTACTGTTTATTGTAATGCTAAGTGCTGGCCTCCAAGATTTGGAGTCTGCACATAGACTGAGGGATCCTGCACTTAGTCAATTCTGATTGGTAAATAAAGCTGCCAGCAGCCAATAACTGTCAAGAAGAGACATAGTTAGAATTTAGATTTCCTGAGCTTGGGACCATGAGGAGGAAGAAGGGAGAAGAAGCAGCCACCATGAGATAGTAAGAACGAACAGGAGAGAAAGAAAAAAGCCCAAGAAGAGCCTCTATGGGCTAGGGGCCCAGAGAATGTCTCCCAGAGGGCTGTCTAATTGGAGCTAAGAGCAACCCAGATGAACCATAGTAATAACTTGAGTTATGGATAGAAGGTCTAATCTAACAACATGGAATAGGCAGCTGCCCAGCTATTGTGCTGCTTAAGGCATATTTAAAGGCTGTGTGTGTGAGTCTTTTATCTGGAAACACAAGTGGTCTAAGGTGGAAAGAAACCATGCATCAGGAATTTTAATAATTTTTATACCAGACTTGGGCTATGATATTTATTAGGCTCTACACAATTACTGGGGATTACCACAAATCTAAATTGCTATTGCTAGTCTGACAATTGGAGTCCAACTGTGCTCCCCAAATAAATGTTTGTTAATATCTCTGGCAGTCTGACATCCTGGGGGTGCATTTCACTGTGGAATGTGGCTAATGGAGACCTTCTGTTCTCCCCATCTTCTCCTCTATGTCCCTCCATCTTTCTCTTCCCTCTTCTTCTACTCATGGTCCCTACCTGTGACCATCAACCTGGTAACTCATATTCCATCTCTCTTTATTTCCTCTAGTAACTAGCTGTTACCAATTTTATTTAACCAATAGTTTTAAATTGGAGTACAAATCTAATTCAGCACAGCCTAGTTTACATGCAGATCTGCTTGTTTTGGAGCAACCAGATCTTGGGGTACAGAATTTAGCAGTGAATACAAGCAGCACCAGATCAAAGCCTTACATTTCCCCCCTTTGTCTAAATAAAAGGTTTCTTTCTCTTATAATAATAAAGAACATACAGTAAGGAACAGTTAGGAAACAATTATGAAAACTATTAGGTAAGTGTTACATTTAAAAAGTTTAATCTGTTTGTATTTGACAATCTTTGGATAAAGTATTCTATCATCCATCCTATCTTGGATGAGTTTAGAGTTCTGTATCTAAATAATTTTCTATCAGAACTTGTATCATTACCCTAAAACATCTTCCTTTCTTCCTTCTCTTTCTTTCTTTCTTTCTTTCTTTCTTTCTTTCTTTCTTTCTTTCTTTCTTTCTTTCTTTCTTTCTTTCTTTTTCTTTCTTTCATCCTTTTTGTAGTCCAGTTTTCATCCCCCACCTGGCCCATCCCCTGACTTCTCCTCATCCCATACCCCCTCTTTCCCTGACTCCAAGAGGGAGTCCTCTCCTCCCCACCCCACCACACCAGACCTTTCTACTCCCTGGGGCCTCAAGTCTCTTGAGAGTTAGGTTCTTCTTCTCTCACTGAGGCCAGACCAGGCAGTCCTTTGCTGTATATGTGTTAGGGAAAAACATTTTCTTAGACCTAAAAACTTCTTCTAAACCACAAAACATCATTATAAATCCCAAATAGCTTAAGCTTAAATGTGAAGCTATAACTATCTAGTCTTCAATCCTAACATAGACCTGGGAAGGAATGAATATTACTTGACTATGTCAGAAGTGCTCCTGAAGCTAAGAAATGACAGAGAAATTGCCTGAACAGTTCCCTAGAATTGTCTCTATAACATTGGAACATTGATCTTCAGCCTTCTTGTCCAATGTATCTCACAGAGCTTTTGTGAAGCAGGAATTATGAGGGACTTGCTTTACCCTGCCTTGGCAGAGCTTGACAGTTGACTTTCCTATATTCATTGTTCTTTCCGGACAGTATTTTGTCTGTTGTTGAAGCCTGATGAGCTCTCTGCCCAGTGGCAGCTTGTCACATTGAGGTGAATTCAATGTGGAGTTTTTTAATGCTCATCATATTTTTTTGAAGTGAAATGGGTGCTACAGGGAGCTGACATGTCTCAATGTCAAAAGGCCTTAAATTAATAAAAACACTTTCAAATGCCTTATTCTGTGAGTCTCTGAGGTTTTTGAAGATCATCTATTTATAGGATATAATATATATGAATAGGATATATAATCTCTTTCCCTGTCTCTGTCTCACTCTGTCACTCTGTCTCTGTCTGTCTTATCTCTACCTCTATATCTATCTATCTATCTATCTATCTATCTATCTATCTATCCTGAAACATATTTATTTATTTATTTATTTATTTATTTATTTATTTATTTATTCTTTAATTTTTTATAATACAGTCTTCATCCCCCTCCTGGTCCACCCCTGACTTCCCCCTATCCTATAACTCTCCATCTCCCATCTTCAAGAGGGTATGCTCACCTCCTCATGCCCACCTCACCAGACCTCCCTACTCCCTGGGGCCTCAAGTATACACACACACACACACACACACACACACACACACACACACACACACACAAAATCATTGCTTATTTCTAGCTATTTATTATCTATTCAAAGTAGGATGTATATTTTTGTGATAATCTAGTCTATTATTTGATATGACCATGAGTTTGACAGTCTGATTATTACCTATTAATTTTTTTACTTTTTAATTTTTTATTGGTTATTTTATTTATTTACATTTCAAATGTTATCCCCTTTCCCAGTTTCTCCTTTGCAACCCCCTCATCCCATCCACCCTCACCCATGCTTCCATGAGGAGGTTCCCCCACTCCCACCCACTTCTGCCTCACTGCCCTAGCATTCCCCTAGTTTGTATTTCATAACCATTCTTAACAGTTTGTAATAGTAGGTATTAAAAGAACTTGGAACTAAACTTTGTATTTTCAAATGAGTTGCAAAGGAACGTTATAAGAGTTGAAGCATGTGAACATTATAACAAAAATTACCTTAAGTTTGTATTAATATGCAATAACCTATGCTAATGAATCAAAATATCATCATTTCTGTATCAATACACAAAAATTTGTACCAATGTATCAAAAATGACCTTATACTTAGCTATACAAGCACTGCAATATACACCCACACATTATGCTGTAACAGAATTAACCTTAAATTGATATCAATATACAATAGTCCATATCAACGTAAACAAAATAATCTTATTTGAAAGTAGCAATATATCTAAATTGAATAGTAGATTCAATAGTCTACTCTTTTATTCTATTATTCCCATATGGTATTTCTATATTTCCCCTTTCTTCTCAACTCCCTTCCCTTTATCTCATAAAGAAAGAAGGTTATAGAAAAAGAAAAGAAAGGGAGAATTTGCTAAGTCTAATTTTTTGTTTTATTTTCTTCCTATCCATGACAATGACTATTTGTAACCATTTGTAACCTTAAATGACAACACATCCATAACTCAGAAAACAAGCAAAATCATCAACATCAATTAAGGGACCTGGGATGAAGGTCTTAAAATTGTTTCTTGCTGAACTGGAAAGGTAGGAAAAAGACGAGTGATTTTCCCCAGAGAAAATATCACACTAATTTATGGTTCAATGCCAAATGGTCAGATGTAAAAACATATGTACAAGTAATATTGTACAGACTGAACAAGCTCTATTTAAATATGTTTTCTTTTTTATTGTATATTTTATTTATATTTCAGATGTAATCCCCTTTCCCCACTTCCCCCCACCCAAGAACCCCCATCCCATCTCCCTCCTCATGCTTTTATGAGGATGTACCCCCACCTACCAACCCATTTCCACCTCCCCACACTCAAATTCTCCCATACTGGTTCATCTAGCCTTCACAAAATCAAGGCCCTCCTCCTCTATATATACAGATGGAGCCATAGTTTCCCTCCTTGGGATTGCTTCAAGTTTATCTCCATTTAGTTTGATGTTGGCTACTAACTTGCTGTATATTGCTTTTACTATGTTTAGGTCTGGGCCTTGGATTCCTAATCTTAAAAAGACGTTTATCATGAATGGATGTTGAATTTTGTCAAATGCTTTCTCAACATCTAGTGAGATGATTATGTGGTCTTTTTCTTTGAGTTTATTTACATAGTGGATTATATTGATGGATTTCCAAATATTGAACCATCCCTGCATTCCTGGGATAAAGCCTACTTGATTATGATGGATGATTGTTTTGATGTGTTCTTGGATTTGGTTTGCAGGAATTTTGTTTGTTTTTGTTTTTTGTTTTTCTGTTTTTCAAAACACGGTTTCTCTGTGTATCCCTGGCTGTCCTGGAACTCTGTAAACCAGGCTGGCCTCGAACTCAGAAATCCTCCTGCCTCTGCCTCCCAAGTGCTGGGATTAAAGGTGTGCGCCACCACTGCCCCGCAGTTTGCAAGAATTTTATTGAGTATTTTTGCATCAATATTCATAAGGGAGATTGGTCTGGAGTTTTCTTTCTTTGTTGTGTCTTCTGTGGTTTAGGTATGAGCGCAATTGTAGCTTCATAGAATGAATTGGGTAGTGTTCCTTATGTTTCTATTCTTTGTTTAACTCTGTGCCTTATTTTTAATGGGGTTATCTGGTTGTCTGGAGTCTAAACTTGAAGCAATCCCACTAAAATCAGGGACTAGACAAGACTGCCCACTCTCTCCCTACATATTCAATATAGTACTCTAAGTCCTAGCCAGAGCAATTAGGCAACAAAAGGCCGTCAAAGGGATACAAATTGGAAAGGAACTATTTGCAGATGATATGATAGTATAATTAAGTGATTCCAAAACCTCCACCAGAGAACTCCTAAACCTGATAAACAACTTCAGCAAAGTGGCTGGATATAAAATCAACTCAAATAAATCAATAGCCTTCCTCTACTTGAATGATAAACAGGCTGAGAAAGAAATTAGGGAAATGATACCTTTCACAATAGTAACAAATAATATAAAATACCTTGGTGTGAATCTAACCAAGCAAGTGAAAGATCTGTATGACAAGAACTTCAATTCTCTGAAAAAAGAAATCAAAGAAGATCTCAGAAGATGGAAAGATCTCTCATGCTCATAGATTGGCAGGATTAATATATTAAAACTGGCCATCTTGCCAAAAGCAACCTATAGACTCAATGCAATCCCCATCAAACTTCCAAATCAATTCGTCATAGAGATAGAAAAAGCAATTTGCAAATTCATTTGGAGTAACAAAAAACCCAGGATAGTGAGAACTATTCTCAACAAAAAAAAAAAGAACTTCTGGGGGTATCACCATCCCTGACCTCAATCTGTAATACAGAGCAATCTGTATTAAAAGTGTATTAAATCTGTATTAAAAAGAGCAATCTGTATTAAAGTGATAAAAAACTGCATGGTATCAGTACAGAGACAGGCAGGAAGATCAATGGAATAGAATTGAAGATCCAGAAATAAACCCACACACCTATGATCACTTGATCTTTGACAAAGGAGCTAAAACTGTCCAGTGGAAAAAGGACAGCATTTTCAACAAATGGTGCTGGTTCAACTGGAGGTCAAATATATGTTTTTATGTATGTTTGCATGCAATGTCCATTAGTGAAACAAAAGGCCACGAATTTTTTTAAAATTTTATTTAGTATTTTATTTACATTTAAGATACCATCCCCTTTCCCCATTTCCCCTCCCTAGAAAACCCCTGTCCCATGCCCTCCCTTTCCTTTTGCTTTTATACAATTTTTTTAAAATGTTAATCAAAGGATTTTTAAGTTTGGTAATGCTCAATCAGAAGTGTAACCCAATACCCAACCTAGATATAAAAACTATCTTTGACTGGTGGAGACATGTGAACATCTGCCTCCATGCCCCCTCTCTCTTTCTCTCTCTCATCACATAGCTTTTCCTCTCCTTCATCTTCTCTCCTTACTCCATCTCTTCCTCTCAATACTCCTTGCCACTTAGCTCCTCCTACATATCACTCTTCCTGTTAAAGTAAAACTTTTCTCTCAAAATACAGTTAGAGCATACTTATTCCTAATTGTACCAGTGAGGTACAAGATAGTCCTAATACCCAGTCCATCATTTTGTTGACTAACCAGAACCTCTGTCATCTCTTCTAACTAAAACACTTCCTTTTGATCCTGGCTTTTTTTTGGCTTTAGAATGAATGTCAGCTGAAAGAGGCCATGAATTTGAAGGAGAGTAGGGAAGGGCTTATAGATAGGCTTGGAGAGAATAAGGGGAGGGAGAACATTTATATTTATGTTATTATGTCACACAAAATGACAAATCATTTAAAAGTATTTTTAATTTAAGAAGGGTGTATTGGTCAGATTTCTCTATAGGAAGAGAAATGATACAACAATACATTTTAAAATAGATCAGCATTCTCAATATAGTCTGATACTCCAACAATGGCTCTCTTCACACTAGAGAGGCTCAGAAGAAGATAGATACTCATTTCATAAACCTTGCAACCTTATCAGTTCTAATGTGCCAATATATTATTAGCATTCTGGAAAATGGTGTAGAAATTTTGTAAGAGCCAGAGGATCAGGGGGAGTGTGAGATTGTGTCTCCAAGTTATGTCAGAAACCACAACATTTAAATTTTTCTAACATGACTGCCCAAGAATGACCTAAACAAAATCGACATCAGTGGGCATGCCAAAATGTACAGAAAAAACTCATTAGGCCTGGATCCTACTCAATGAACTACTGTTAACTGAGAATTGGTGGTGACAGGGTAGGTGGATTTCCCCAGGGAAAATATCACACTAATTGATTGTCCAGTTACAAATAGTCAGATGTGAAAACATACATAGAAATAAGTAACAGTATATAGCTTGAACAGCTATATTTGATTCTTTGAGGAATTATTTGATTCTTTTAAAAAATATTTGATTATTTCAGGAGTTATTCAGCCTTGTATCTTTTTCTATAAAGGTTAGAGAACTCACATGATCTTTAGTCTCGGCTCTGGTTCACCATTAGAGCTTAGAAAGCCCTCCCAATCTTTTCTTCCAAATCCTGTTCAGGTAGACATTTTCAGTTTATGATTTCATTACTGCTTCTGTCTCAACTTTTGGTTGTTCCACTTAGTTAGGGAGACAGTCAAGATTCCCTTCCACATCCAATATCCATTCAACTTTTAAAATATAGAACATTTTTATTTCTATAATACTCAATATCAACATAGAAGGCCACATTCATCCCTCATTTTTTACAACTTTTCATATTTATTTTTCATTATAACCTGTCACCTTTCATTTTCTCTTCCAAATAAGACAGGCTGACAAAGGTTATAGTGTCTGTTGTTCAATATTCTTAGAGACAAAAATGTTTTATATTATTTAAGTGCATGCTTACTCAATTCTTTTTATTTGATCTGTATCACACACTTATATACCTTACCTCATCCCTTGCTCACTTTTACTTTCCTTCTACAATTCCACTTTCAATGTACATCCTTGTCCCTACTTACTATATGACAAAATAACTACATGATCTTAATATCACTAATACCACTGTGATTTCATTTTTTCTGTTTTCCCCACTCATTCTCAGAAAAATAATTATACAACTATACCAATACAACTGTCATCCTTTTACTCCCCTAAATCACTGAAACTTTAGGAAGACTGAAGTTGATGTTTAAGTCAGTGGAAACTCCATTTGAACAGTGGGTTTACTAATGGCCAATACCTATATTTTCAGATTGTACACAAGCTGTAATGGAGGTCTAGAAATATCCACTAGTGCCTTGAACAACAATCTAAAATTTGACTAAATGCTATTACAATTTAGTCATCCCTAGTACTGAAATGCTTCCACTAAAAGCATGAAGATGACCTTAATTTTAAAACAATGATAACAAAAACCTCAACTAATGATATAACTCCAGAGAATGACCAAGATTTGACACAAAATGCAAGTAACACACACACACACACACACACACACACACACACACACACACTCATGGCAAACTGTGTCTTTAAAATAATTACCAATCCTGCCTCTGGTCTGCATCACCTGAACCTGTAGAAGATTGATATGCATTCTCCCTGACTGTCAAGCAATCCTGTCTCCCAGGATATCTGACCTAAGCATGGACTCAGCAAAACAGGGACATGGGACCACAAGAATTCCACTAGAACCAGGGACACAGGAGGCCTGCTCTAACCAGAGACAGCACTGGCTGCCTCCCAGAAGGCCTACTCTAACCTATGTCACACAGCTCTACTTGCATCCAAGAAATCCTGCCCCAGTTGGAGACACTTGGGCCAGTTAACACCAGAGATAATCAGATGTCAAAAGGGAAATGCAAGAACATAAGCAATGAAAACCAATATAATTTGGTACCATCAGAACTCTGGTCTTCTATCACAACAAGACTTGGCTATTCTAACATACATGAAGAACAAAATTCTGACCTCAAATCTCAACTCATGAAGATGATAGAGGCCTTTAAAAAGGACATAAATAACTCTCTTAAAGAAATATAGGAAAACACAGTCAAACTAGTAGAAGCCTTTAAAGAGAAAACAAATAAATCCATTAAAGAAATACAGGAAAATGCAAACAGAGAGGTGAGAAAAATTGAGGAAAATATTTAAAGACCTAAAAATGGTATTAGAAACAATTTAAAAAAATCACAAATGGAGGTACCCGTGGCGATGTAAAACCTAGGAAAGAGATCAGGAGTTATAGATGCAAGCATCACCAACAGAATACAAGAGAGAGAAAAGAGAATCTCAAGTGATGAAGATATCATAGAAGATATCAATACATTAGTCAAAGAAAAAATATAAAGTGTATAAAGTTCTTAACCCAAAACATTCTAGAAAATTCAGGACACAATGGAAAGACCAAAATGGAAGAATGGTCTTGCGGCCTGAGCTGCCCCACGCTTGGTGGCCAGAAATGTTGAGAACTGCACTACCTCACAGTTGGGGGCCAAAATGTCTCTGACCGTTCTGTCAGTGTTGGGACCTGCACTGCCAAAAGCCTTGGGGACTAACTTGTTAGAGCCCACACTGCTGCTCAGGTCCGAGGGTCAGGGTTCAGCAAGAGAGAGAGTGAGGACAGACTCGAAGAATGGAAACCAGACAGAGTGTGATTCAATTCCATTTATTCTTTAGTCTCTCTTCTTAGTCTAAGTCTCAAGTCTTGAGTTCCTAGTCCCTAGTTCCTCGTCCCTAGTGCCTCCAAGTTCCAAGCTTCTTTCCAAGCTCCCTTCCAAGTGCCCAATACTTAATGCCTAATAACTAACTCCAAGTTGTACTCAACTCTTCTGTCTGCCTCTTGCCTTTTATATGTCTCACTTCTAAGCCATACCCTTAAGTCACGCCTGTGGTGGATAGCCCTAGCCTCTTGTTGTCATGGTAATTCCACTCCTGGGAGGGGCTGCGAAGGAGGAGTGGATCTTGTAAACCTTCTGTCCAATCAAATTTGTTAAATAAAGGCTACAGCCAGTGATTGGGCAGTGGAAGAGGAGTGGGAGGAGCCAGAGGCAGGGAAAGAGGAGAAGACCAGGAGAGCCGTTGAAGGGAGAGTTGGCAGTTGGTGGAAGCAGAGGGCAGTTGGTGGAGAGAGAGAAGAGGAAGAAGACCTTGACCTAGGAAACCACAAGTTGTTAAGAGCTCTTTTAGCCGGGGGATAGTGTAGTTTAATGGTAAATCTGCCCAATCTAGGCATGCAGCATTCATTTGATATTTATTGACTTGTATCTTTATTCTATAGACTCCCTATGGGCATGAGATTTACCACAACACCCTTAGGTCTTATCTCTAAATCTAATCTCTAAGTCATGCCCTTAAGTCTCAGCTCTAGATCACAGCTTTAAGTCTCACACAGCTAAGGGAAGATCCTGGGTATCTAAAACAAGATGTTATCAGAGTGTGCTTAGCTGTTGTAGGCTATTGTAATCAAGTCTCTGGTCAGGGTATATGGATCAAGATGGCTGCAAGGATGATAGCTGCTTTCTGTTGGCTCCCCACAGAATGGGAATAGAAAAGAGTAAAAATTTCCAGTTCAAGGATCCAAAAACATCTTCAAGAAAATCACAGAACAAAAGTTCCCTACCCTAAAAAAAGAGATGGTCATAAATGTACATGAAGACTACAGAACACTAAATAGATTGGACCAGAAAGGAAAATCATTTCATCATATAATATTTAAAACACTAAATGTACAAAATAAAGAAAGAATCTTAAAAGCTGTAAGGGAAAGAGGTCAAGTAACATGTATAGGCAGACCCATCAGAACATAGAAGATATAGACACAATAGTTAATGGAAACACAAAGTACAAAAAGTTTCTAACCCAAAACATCCAGATATTTCAGGACACAATGGAAAGATCAAACATAAGAATAATAGGAATAGAAGAGAGTGAAGATTCCTTATTCAAAGGGCTAGAAAGCATCTTCAACAAAATCATAGATGGGTACTTTTGTAACCTAAAGAAAAAGATGGCCATAAATGCACAAGAAGCCTACAGAACACCAAATAGATTGGACCAGAAAAGAAATTCCTCCTGTCACATAATAATCAAAACACAAAATGCACAGAACAAAGAAAGAATATTAAAAACTATGGGAAACAGGTCAAGTAACACATAAAGGTAGACCTATGAGAATTATACTAGACTTCTCAAGAGAGACTCTAAAACATAGAAGATTTTGGGCAGATGTCATGCAGACATAAAGAGACCATAGACGCCAGGTCAGGCTACTATACCATCAAAACTCTCAATCACCATAGATGGAGAAACCAAAAGATTTCATGACAAACCAAATTTAATTGATATGTTTTTACTAATCTAGTCCTACAGCAGATACTAGAAGGAAAAATTCAACAAAGGAAAAATAACTACACCCAAGAAAACATAATTAATTAATCATCTTACAACAAACCCAAGAGAATCAAACCCTGTTGGTCCTAGGAATACTTTTATTCCTGTCTATTATGTTAAAGCTTGTCTTTAACAGCATCAATATATTGGCAGCCAAAGTACATGTCTTGAAACAGAAAATGGACCCCCCAGACAGAGTTTTTAAATTAACAGGCTGACAAATCAAGGACAGGTAAGATTTTGTACAGAGCCTTACCAACCTAAGACAGAAATGCATTGCTTTTGATAATGCATATTCCATGATGGGTAAGGAAGGCATTCTTGTCAGAATGACCTAAGACAGGCTCAGTCTTGTTTATGAAATAAAAAATGGGAAGATGTGGAGAGCTTTTGGGGATGCTTGGCAGGAACAAGGAAATGGGCTTCAGGCAAGAATCTGACATTAGGCTAGAACAAAGAAGTAACTTCAGGCAGAAATCTAAATCTTAGGTGAGAACAAAGAAGTAGGCTTCAGGCATGAAAATGACCTTGGGGTAGGATAGAGATGTAGGCTCAGATATTTTGGACATTCTGATAAACACTTAGAAACAGTGATCTTGGGAGTGATCACAGGACTTTGTATATTGCTTGTTTGTTCTTTGACTATTTGTCTTTATTGTTTTGCTTGTTCCTTGATCATTGGCATCTATTGTATTGATAGTTCCTCAACCTAGAACTGAGCTTAATACTTTCAAGTAATTAAAGTGGTATTGTTGAGGCCCAAGCTGCCTCACGCTTGGGGGCCAAAATGTCTCCGTCAATGTTGGAACCCGCACTGCCAAAAGCCTTGGGGACTAACTTGTTAGCCTGCACTGCCCCAAGCAGCTTCAGTCCGAAGGTCGGGGTTCAGCAAGAGAGAGAGTAAGGACAGACGTGAGGAATGGAGACCAGACAGAGTGTGATTCAATCCCATTTATTCTTCAGTCTCTCTTCTTCTCTCCAAGTGCCAAGTCTTAAGTTCCTAGTCCCTAGTGTCTCTAAGTTCCAAGTTCTTTCTCCAAGTGCTAAGTGCCTACCACCTAATAATCTTCCAAGTGCCTAATTCCTACTCCAAGTTGTTCTCTCTGAAGTGTCTGATTCTCTGTTCCTCTCTTCTGTCTGCCTCTCGCCTTTTATATGTCTTACTTCTAAGCCATGCCTCTAAGTCACGCCTTTAATCATGCCCTTAGGTCTTGTCTCTAAATCTGATCTCTAAGTCATTCCCTAAGTCACACACCTTTAAGTCTCACACACCCAAGGGAAGATCCTGGGTATCTGCAGCAAGATGTTATCAGAGTGTGCTCAGCTGTTGCAGGCTATTGCAATCAAATCTCTTATCAGGGTATATGGCTCAAGATGGCTGCAAGGATGATAGTCGCCTTCTGTCAGCTCCCCACATGGTATAAAAGTAGAAAAGATAAAATAAAATTGCAAAAGAAAACAGGAAAAAAGAAAAGAGAAACACACACACACACAATACCAACTCCAGCAACAAAAGCAAACTGAAGTATCATCGGTCCTTAATATCTCTCAACATCAATAGACTCAATTCCCCAATAAAGAGAAGCAGGGTAACAGACTGGATACACAAACAGGATCCATCATTTTTCTGCAAACAAGATACACACCTCAGCAAAAAGGGCAGAGACTACCTCAGAATAAAGTGGTGGAAAAAGTTTTTCAAGCAAGTGGTTACAAAAAAACAAGCTGGAGTAGCTATTCTAATGTAAAATAAAGTAGATGTTCTACTAAAAATAACCAAAAGGCATGGTGAAGGTGATGATAATGTTTATACTCATCTACGGAAAAATCCTGCAAAATAAAGTCTCTGTTCTGAACATCTATTCCCCAAATGCAAGTTCACACACATCTGTAAAAGAAGCTTTACTAAAGTGCAAAATAAACATTGAACCTCACACAATACTAGTGGGGGACATCAACACCCCACTCTCACCAATGGACAGGTCATTAAAACTGAAACTAAACAGAGACAGAGTGAAACTAACAGAAGTTCTGAACCAAATGGATTTAACAGATATCTAAAAAATATTTCACCCTAAACCAAAAGCATATACCTTTTTCTCAGCACCTCATAGAACTTTCTCCAAAACTGACCATATAATCAGACACAAAACAAGCCACAATAGATACATTAGGATTTAAATAACCCATGCATTGTATCAGTTTACCACAGAGTAAACCTACACTATACTAATACTAATACTAATACTAATACTAATACTAATACTAATACTAATACTAAATGCTAATACTAATCCTAATACTAATCCTAAATGCTAATACTAATACTAATACTAATACTAATGCTAATGCTAATGCTAATACTAATACTAATACTAATACTAAATGCTAATACTAATACTAATACTAATACTAATGCTAATGCTAATACTAATACTAATACTAATACTAAATGCTAATACTAATCCTAATACTAATACTAATACTAATACTAAATGCTAATACTAATACTAATACTAATACTAATGCTAATGCTAATGCTAATGCTAATACTAATACTAATACTAAATGCTAATACTAATACTAATGCTAATGCTAATGCTAATGCTAATGCTAATGCTAATGCTAATACTAATACTAATACTAAATGCTAATACTAATACTAATGCTAATACTAATACTAATACTACTAATACAGCCAACAGAAAGCCCACATACACATGAAAACTGTACAGCTCTACTGAATAATAACTTGGATTGGGAAGAAATAAAGAAAGAAATTAAAGACTTTCTAGAATTCAATGAAAATGAAGGCACAGCATTCACAGACTTATGGGACACAATGAAAGCAGTGTTAAGAGGAAAATTCATAGCACGAGGTGCCTTCATAAAGAAATTGGAGCAATCCTATACTTAACAGCTTAACTAAAAGCTCTAGAACAAAAAGAAGCAAACACACCCAAGAGGAGTAGACCACAGGAAATAGCCAAATTTAGGGCTGAAATCAACCAATTAGAAACAAAGAGAACAATACAAAAAAATCAAGAAAACTAAGATCTGGTTCTTTGAGGAAGTAAAAAAGATAGATATACCATTTAGCCAAATTAACTACAGAACACAGAGATAGTATCCAAATTATCAAAATCAGAAAAGAAAAAGGAGACATAATAACAGAAACTGAGGAAATTAAAAAAAAAAAACCATCAGATCTCATGACAAAAGCCCACACTTAACAAAACTTAAAAATCTTGATGAAATGTATGATTTTCTAGACAAATACTATGTACCAAAGTTAAATCAAGATCAGGTAAATTATCTGAACAATCCTATAACCCATAAGGAAATAGAAGCATCCATTAAAAACCTCCCAACCAAAATTCCCAGAGCCAGACTGTTTTGATGCAGAATTACACCAGACCTTCAAAGAAGAGCTAATAAAAATAGTCCTTAAACTTTCCACAAAACAATCCCAGAGGGAACACTACCCAGTTCTTGCTATGAAGCCACAATTATTCTGATACATAAACTATACAAAAACCCAACAAAGAAGGAGAACTTCAGAACAATTTTGCTTATGAATATCAATGGAATAATAGTCAATAAATTTCTCAGAAACTGAATTGAAGAACATATCAAGCATCAAAGCATAATTCATCATGATTAAGTAACCTTGATTTTATGGATTCAGGGATGATTCAATATTCAAAAATCCATTGATATAATCCACTATATACACAAACTCAAAAGAAAAAAATAACATGGTCATCTCATTAGATGCTGAAATAGCCTTTGGCAAAGTACAACACCCCTTTATGTTGAAAGTCTTGGAGAGATCAGGAATTTATGGCAGATACCTAAACATAATAAAGGCAATATACTGCAAGTCAATAGCCAGCAACAAATTAGATGGAGAAAAGTTTAAAGCAATCTCAGCAAAATTAGGGACAAGAAAAGGCTGTCCACTCTCTCCCTATATATTCATTATACTATTTGAAGTTCTGACTAGAGCAATTAGACAACAAAAGAAGACCAAACAGATACAAGTTGGAAAGGAAATAGTTAAGTTATCACTGATTGCAGATGATATTCTAGGTTCATGAACAATCCCCAAAATTCTACCAGAGAACTCTTATTGCTGATAAATTACTTCAGCAAATTTGCTGGATAAAAATATGCTCAAACAAATTAGTATCCACTTTTAATACAAATGATAAATTGGCAAGAAAGAAATTAGAAAAATAATTCCCATCACAATAGCCACAAATAATATAAAACATCTTGGTGTAGCTCTAACCAAGCAAGTGAATGATCTGTACAACAAGAACTTCAAGTGCCTAAAGAAAAAAAACCAAAGATGTCCCCAGAAGATGAAAAATCTCTGATTCTCATGGATTGGTAGGAGTAACATAGTGAAAAATGTCTATCTTACCAAAAGCAACCTACGGATTTAATGCAATCCCTTTCAAAACTCCAATACAATTCTTCACAGAGATAGAAAGAGGAATTCCCAACTTCCTACAGAAAAACAAAAAACCTAGGATAGACAAAATGATTCTCAACAATGAAAGAACTTCTTGGGGAATCACTATCCCTGACCTTAAGGTATAATACAGAGAAATAATGATAAAAACACATGGGATTGGAATGGAGACAGATGGATCAATGGAATAGAATTAAAGACCCAGAAACAACCCCCCAAACCCATGGTTACTTGATCTTTGACAAAGAAGTAAAAAACCATACAGTGGAAAAAAAGAAAGAATCTTCAACAAATGGTGCTACTCTAACTGGCTGTCTGCAGGTAGAAGAATGCAAATTGATCCATACTTACCACCTTGTACAAAGCTCAAGTCCAAGGGGTCAGGACCTCAATGCAAAAACCAGATGTAGTGAATCTATTAGAAGACAAAGTGGGAAAGAGCCCCAAATGGATTAGCACAGTGGATAATTTCCAGAACAGACCACCAGTGACTCAAGCTCTAAGATCAACAATTGACAAATGAGACCTCATTAAACTGAAAATCTTCTGTAATGTAAAGGCCATTGTCAATAAGGCAAAATGGCAACCTTCAAACTGGGAAAAGATCTTTACTAACTCTACATCTGATAAAGGGCTAGTATACAAAATACATAAAACTCAACAAGTTAACTCCCCCAAAACCCAAATAACCAAATTAAAAGTGGGGTACAACACTAAGCTGAATTCTCAACAAAGGAATCTCAAATGGCTGAAAAGCACTTAAAGAAATGTTCAACAGCCTTAGTCATTAGGGAAATGTAATTTAAAATGATCCCAAGATTCCAACTTATACCAAACAAAATGGCTAATATCAAAACTCAAGTGACAGCATATGCTGGTGAGGATGTAGAGAAAGGAACAGTCTTCCATTGCTGGTGGAATTTCAAACTGGTACAATCATTCTGGAAATAATCTGGCATTTCCTCAGAAAATTGTAAATAGTTTTACCTGAAGACACAGCTCCCAGGTATATACCCAAAAGATGTTCCATTATTCCAAAAGGACTCATGCTCCACTATGTTCATAGCAGCCTTAATTGTAATATCCAGAAGCTGGAAACAGCCCAGATGCTTCCTCAACTAAAGAATAGGTACAGAAAACATGGCTCATTTACACAATGGAATACCATTCAGCTATTAATAATGAAGACATCATGAAAACATCATCCTGAGTGAGGTAACCCAGACCCAGAAGGACATACATGATATGTACTCACTGATAACTGGATATTAGCCAAAAAGTACAAAATATTAATAATATAACCCACAGAAGTTTAACAAGGAGGGAGGCCCAAGTGAGGATGCTTTAATCTGACTTAGAAGGGGGAACAAAATAATTATGAGAGGCAGAAAGAGGGAAGGATCTTGGTGAGAGAGGGGAGAGGGATGGAAAACAGGGGTAGAATCATGTAAATCATGTATGGGGGTGGGAGACAGGAGAGAAGAGCAGAGAGCCAGAGAATGAGTGAAAACATCCAGCTCTGTGTGTAGCCAGGGGCTGTGAAGGGAGGGTGAATCCTCTAGAAAGTTCCTGAGACCTGGGATGTGAGAGGCTCCCAGGACCAATGGGGATGACCTTAGTGGAATGACCAATAGTGGGGAGATAGAAAATTCCAGGCTGCCTGCCTGCCAAACTGTCCCACTTTCTTACAAACTTGGCATCTTCTCACCATATCCCCAAGTCCTGTGCCTGCCTAATTACCATTCCCCAGCTTCCAAATGAGATAGAAACTCTCCACACTACCAGAGACCACAATGGTCTAGGAGAATCCCAGACCAGAAGACCATAGAAAAAATAGAAACTAAGGAACAAAAAACCCATCCAATAAAATATACTCAAAAACTGATACCTAGAACTCGAATTAACCCAAACAAGATGTCTAGAAGCCAGTGTAAGAACAAAAGAAATAGTAGCAAAAGCATAATTTTTACCACTAGATTCTAACTATCCTGCTACACTTAGCATTACAATAGACAGCAAGACCAAATCTCAGCAAGGAGAAAATTAATTAATCCATTAAGAAAATTCAGGAAAAGACAAGGAAACAATTGGAGCAAGTGAACAAATCCCTTAAAGAAATCCTAGAAAAAACAAACAGTAGTTGAGGGAAATGAACAAAACTGTTTTAAGACCTATAACGTTAAATAGAATCAATAAAGAAAACAGAAATTGAATGAATTATAGAACAATCTGAGCAATAATCTGAGCTATAATCTGAGCATAATTATAGCTATAATCTATAATCTGAGCAATCTAGGTGTCTAAACAGGAACCACAATGCAGGCATCACTAAAAGAGTATGAAAAAAAAGGAGAGAATTTCAGGTGTTGAAGATATAATAGAAGAAACAGATAAAACAGTCAAAGAAAAATTTAAACCTGAAAGGTTCCTGACACAAAATCTTGAGGAGATTTGTGATACTATGAAAATAATAGAAGGTACTAGAAGGAAAACTCCAATCCCAGAAGGTTAACTACACCCATAAAACCACAGGCAAAACAAAAACAAAAACAAAAAACAAAAGCAAAAACAAAAGCAAAAGAAGGAAATCAGTCACTCTCTTGCTCTCTCTCACTCTCTCTGTCTCTCTGTCTATCTCTCTCTCTTACACACACACACACACACACACACACACACACACACACCACAGATACCACCACCACCATACCATAACAGTAATTAACAATTATTGGTCATTGATATTGATATCTCTCAATATGAATGGTCTCAATTCCCTAATAAAGAGACACAGGCTAACAGAACAGGAAAACAAGATTTATCCTTGTTTTGCACACAAGAAACACATCCCAACTTCAAACATAGACATTACCCAAGGATTAAGGGTTGTAAAAAGATTTTCCAAGAAAATTGACCCAAGAAGCAAACTGGTATAGCAGTGTTTTTCTGGTAGGATGCCAACAACATAACTCTTGCACCTCAGGTTCTTAAAGGATCATTGAAGAATTGAAGACTTTAATTATCAGAGGATAGAAAGTTTGTTGTGAGATTGTGTCCCCTAGGAACGTAAAAATCTATACCCATAAAGTCTCACCAACATGACTGCCTAAACATGAGTTGAGCAGGCATGATGGTAGCAATAAATATATTAAAGATGGTGGGGAAAAGCAAAGGAGACCTCAGTCCTACACACAGTATTACAGGCAATTTAGGAATGCTGAGAGAGTAAGAAATAGTTTTTCCTAGGGATTAGCTCACCAATTGGTTACTAAATATCAAATGGTTACTACCATCTAAACATATACATGTGTGCATATATACATGTCCCATTATACAAGCAAGTAGGTTTTATTTATATATTCAGGTATACATATATGTAAATATAGGTGTTTATAACAACAATCAATGAAAAAAGTCTTTACATTTGAAAGCGAACAAGGATGGATATGCAGGAGGTTTTGGATAAAGGAAAAGCAATGTGGCATTGTTGTAAGTATGTTATAGTGTCAAAACCAAAAAAGAAAACTAAAACCGACAAAAATAAAAATATTAACGATTTCCTATTTCAGGAGAAATGTCTTCAGCAGTGATTGGAGGAATATATATATATATATATATATATATATATATATATATATATATATATATAAAATTTTTTTTCACGTCCTTTGAACAGAAAACCAAGGAGGCTTCATTTCACAGACAGACAAACATGATACTGAAATCCATATCATTTGTCTAAGTAGATGCAATGTTCACTTGTTTTTTGGTCAATGATTCATCAAGAAGAAAAGCCTGCTCTGATGAGCCTTCCCAGAGCCCCTTTCACATCCTTGTTCCTCAGGCTATAGATGAAGGGGTTGAGCATGGGGGTGACTACAGTGTACATTACTGAGGCCACAGTGCTACCATGGGAAGAGTGGGTCACAGCAGAGCTAAGGTAAACACCAAGTGTTGTGCCATAGAATAAGCAGACCACACAGAGGTGAGATACACAAGTGGAAAAGGCTTTATATTTGTTTACAATTGAGGACATTTTTGATAAAGAGGAGACAATCTGAAAGTAAGAGAAGAGGATGCCAGAGGCTGGAAACACACCCAGCAGGGCAGTAGACACATACACAATGATGTTATTGATGAAAGTGTCAGATCTGGCTACCTTAAGTATCTCAGTTAGTTCACAGAAGAAATGAGGGATTTCAGTGACTCTGGAGAAGTTTAGTTGCTTTATCAGTAGAACATGAAGCAAAGAGTCTGTTAAAACTATAATCCATGACATCAGAACTAGGAGGCTATTGAATTGATAGTTCATAATGATTGTGTAATTTAGGGGGTAACAGATGGCCACAAAGCGGTCATATGCCATTATACTTAATAGAAGATTATCCATTCCAGCCAAAACCATAAAGAAATATGCCTGAATGAGGCACTGTACATATGAAATATCTTTGCTCTGTGTCTGAATGTTTCCTAGCATCTTTGGTACAATGGTAGAGGTAAAACAGATGTCTACAAAAGACAGGTTGGAGAGGAAGAAGTACATGGGAGTGTGGAGATGTGAGTCAGAGCTGTAAGCCAGGATGATGAGCAGGTTACCAACGACTGTGACCAGGTACATGAATAAGAACATCCTAAAGATGAGGTGCTGCAGTCGTGGATCATCTGAGAGACCGAGCAGGAGGAACTGCAATACTTCTGTATAGTTTTCTCCTTCCATGCCAGAGGTTTTCTCCTTTATAAAGAAGCACAAGTTCAGCAAATATCCAGATGGACCTCAGGACATCATCACTTTACACTTCCATAGTTTTTTTCACCCTCTAGGTTTTCCTCCTCTCATTTTTTCACTTATTCAAGATTTAGTTCATTTAACTATTAAATGTTTATAACATTTTAACCTTTTATTAAATGTAGGAGAAATATCTCATGCTTTTGCATTGCAGAACTTATATGAATTCCTACCTAATTTGTGGTTATAATCTTGTTTTATTTTTCATATAATTATTGTATAATAATAAAAGGTAGTTCATGAACATCTTGAAAATACTCATACTTCTCTATTTCTATCAGATCTAAAATAGTAATGAAATATAAATCTATGCTCTTATTCCAGTGGTTCTTAACCTTTTTAATGCTGTGACCATTTAATACAGTTCCTTTGGTTGTGGTGACCACCAACCATAAATTTATTCCATTACTATTTTATAACTGTAATTTTGCTATAATTATAGACCATGATATAAATTTCTGATATGCAGGGTATCTGATATGTGACTCCCAGAGGGGTCACAGTTACAATTGAGGCCACCATCTTCAACTCAGAGAACGCATTTTTCATCTAAATAGTGGTTTTTTAAATGAGGCTTACGTGCTGTTACCTGCATTAGGCATCATTAGAGATGTGTTTAATTATTGTTAGTATTATTATTTTATAATGATTTTGGATAGTCTCAAATATCAGCATAATGATTGTCTTAGCAGCTGAATTCTTTACTAAACATTTGAAACATTATTTTGGTTTTACCTCTCATCATCTATGTGATAATTGGAAAGTATCTTAAGCTGTTTTAGCTACAAATACTTGATCTCTTTATTAGGAAGAGTAGCTGGTATGCAGGAGAATTGAAAACATAAATCAACAAGGTTATGATGCAGTTATTTAACACTTGTTTCTGTGATATACATAAGTAAACTGTTATTCAGAATAGTTGTTTTTATGGTATATGTCATTTTAAAATGTTAATAAATCCAATGTGGGTTTCTAGTTAACACACACACACACACATACATACATATACACACAGAATCATACAGGCACAGACACACACGTACATACCCACACACCCACACAAGTCTGTTATATCTTTAGTTTACACCAGAATTTTCTAATCAGTAATATCTATGTATCTATGGCTTCTTTGGTTAGATAATGCCAGATATACTATGCCTAGACAAATAATGTAACTTGGTTTAAATGTTAATAGCACAAAACAATACCACAGCACTATTAAAAGGAAATCATATGTGTATGTAAGAATTTGTGCCCAAGCACACATTATTCTGATTGTACATGAAATCAGCAGTTAATGAATAATGTGTTTGATGTATTTGATTAACATATTAAAGGCTTCCATAAGGAAGAATATTTAAAATATTAAGCTAAAATGTGATTATTGAAAGTAACGGTTCAAGCTTTTCATGAGAAAAAAATCAACATTGTTTATGTAAATCTTAGTCAAATCAGAAACTGTCACGTAATGTTAACTTATTGTGAGAAAATTGATGAGAAAGGCTTCTTTGAATTAGAAGTATTTTAGCAGGGGTGAAATAGTAAGTAACTAATCATCAGAAGATGCAAAGAAGAAATCCTGTATACAGAAAGAACAGAATGGGCATTTGTTGTATATGAGGGTGATCTGACTTAGGACTCTCTTGAGAAGTCACTGATGTATAAAGTAGATAGTGATGGTCAGATAGAACAGGGTGTTCGGAAACTTCTCTATTCTTCCGTAATTTCTCTTTCATGTGCTATTTGTAGGTCTGAAAGTGTGATGATTCCCTCTCAACATTTGTATTTCCAAAGACTTATATGGATCCTGTCACACTGTAAGTGCCAAAGAAATACAAGCACTCAAGATATATTAAAGATTTTTGAACCATACGTATGTAACAGAAGGAGAATGTAAGTCTTTTACACCCTCAAAAACATATAACTTAATAGTATATTTAAAGCTATAAACTCATGTTTTATTTAACAATATGAAAAAGTGATGCTAATTATGAGAATATAACTTAGTTAACATAATGATGCTGATAAACATAATTCACTACAGTAGTCAGTGAGAATAAATCATACCTACAGTTACAAGAAGAATGTAACTGAGAAAAATAAAAAGCAATCGTGTTTGCTGCTAAGGTTACCTGATTTCAAACTACAGTCAAGAAGAAATTAAAACACTAGAATATGTGTTGAACTCAATTAATTCAGTGTGTTAATTCAGTCTTTTCAAACTTCAATCACATGCTAATGTTAAATTCACTTAAAGGGATTGCCAATATGAAAAAGAACAGATTACACTGAGTGTTGAGCCTCTTAAATAATTACATTATTAGTAATGTTACTTGGGGCATAATGCTGCAGCAACCAAATCAACAATTCCAGTGAAATACTTAAATAATATAAGATATAATTCAATAAAATAATAATAAAGCAGACAACACCATGTATATAACAAAGTTGCTAATGAGTAAGTAAGTGGATGCAAGAAATCTATTGTATGACTCCAATACATAAGAAAAAGTGAAGAAGATTTGGAGACCATGCAGGACATAATATCTCAATCTCAAGGTCTTAGTGAAAAAGCAGAATCACATTTAAAGAATGGAATTTGTGGAAACAAAAGAACCTTCAAAGTATAGGCACATCACCATCAGAGATCAAGTGATTCTGGTGTATTGTCCTTGTCCTAGAGAGAAAGGCCAGTACTCACTTTCTCTGCCTCTTTCTTTAATCCATGTGTCTTTACCAGAATAGAAAGACCCTCAAAGATATCTATCACGTCTTCATTGTGTGTCCCCAGAAGTCTCACATGGTTTTACATAGTCTGGTTTTCAATAATTGTAGGTAAGGAGCAACAACAAGATTATGTTTAAAGTTTCCAGCTTCTTAATGTCTTAATTATCAGAGCTCCTCATTAAAAAATTGTTGTAATCTTTCCAGGGACTAATTACCTTTGTTCCCTTGACACACAAGTATGATTGTGGAGAATACTTTTTAGGTACTGTTTTGTCTGTATATGTATTGACTGGGAAAGTTGAACTTATTTCTTATAAATGGAAAGTATTTCATTTTATCTTTAATTTATAAGGATGTTCCCAGGAAAACATTAATTTCTTTGAGGAATAAATCTCAGAGATAAACTCTCCTTGTTATTTTTCCTTGAACAATCTTTAGCGATTTAGTGGACTATTTATTTCCCACAATGAGATGGAAGAAAATAATTCCTTAAATTTCTTGTTTTATCTCATTTAGAAATTTGCATACTAATCTGTTTTTTATTAATTAAATTTATTTTTGACAGTTTTGTGAATGTATTTTAATGTGTTCTTACCATTCTTATTCCAACCTCTTTCTTTAATTTGTTTTTGAAAATACAATATTTTTACCTTCCCTGCCTTCCCTTCAAACTTTTCAGCCTACCTCTTTACTTCAAATGCATGGCCACTTTTCTTACTATTTGTTATTATGTGCATATATGTATTATATAAAAACATATTACTAAATATAATCTCCTCAATTTGTAGAATGTTGCTTGTATGCTCGTTTCCAGAACTGACCATTTGTATTGGATAATCAGTTTTTGTACTAGTCCTTGGAGAAGATTTTTTTTTCCAATCTCAGCAATACCTAGTATCCTGTAGTTCTTTGTGTGGAGTTGAAGGTCCTTGAACTTTTCCACAGTCAGTTTGGCATGCCTATTGACCTTGTTCAGCTCATACTTGTATAATCATATTGATGAAAGTACAGATGTAGGATCTGAGATGACTAGAAAACAACAGTTTCATAGTGAAATTCCTGATCTTCTGTCTCTTACAATATTTTTTTCTCCCTCTGTAGTGTACCCTGAGCCTTATGTACAGGAGTTGTATTTTTTAAAATGTATTCTCTGAATTTGTGCTCTACAACTCTGAATTTTGATTAGCTATGGTTTTATATTGTAGTTTTTGTCTGTCATGAAGAGAAGTTACTACATGAGGTAAGGATTTCATTTATTTGGGGACATAAAGATCAATGTTTATAGAATTCTGTTAGAAGTTATGTTGGCTCAGTAAAGTAGTGGTTGTAGGTTCTCCTGCAAGATTTAAAACTTCATTAACACTGAGTAGTTACCTATGTTTCTAGTACAAAGGCATGTTTTTCTTGTTGACCCACTTGTTGAGTGGGTCTTAAGTCCAATTAGAAAGCTGTTGCTTGGACTTCTGGTCTGGGTCCGAGCACTGAGCAGACCATCACCAGCAGCTCTGCACCCAACCTCACAAAACCCAGATGAAGTGGGGCTACCAGTGAAGACCCCCATACTCGGGAGACCCTTCCTCAAGTCTCAGGAGATCACGACCACCCAAAGATCACAAGAAACCATACCTGGATGCAATCAGCAGAGGCTTTATTAGGGAAATTGGCTGGAGGCCAAACCACAAGCTCTCTCTCTGAAGAGCAAGGTTTGGCCTCAAGTGGCGGGGCTAAGGGGTCTTTTATAGCATGGGGTGGGGAAAGGAAGGCATTTTCATGTGGTTACACATGAATGGTTGCATTTTCGCGTGGTTACATATGATTGGTTGTTTTACAAATTTTGAACACAGCACTGGGAAGACCAAGGGAGGGAGGGGTAACCAAGAACAGTGGAACATTTCAGAGGAATCTAGCCCAAATGATCTAGAGTCATGTGAAAATCACTCTGCACACTCATTCTTCTCAAAAACATGGTTTTACCATATCACTGTCCTACCCTGTCAACTATCTATTAACTATTTCTCACTAGCTCCACCCGTAGAGCCACAGCCCTGTCATTGTGTTTTTACCAACTGAATGACTTTCATTCTTTACAGCCAGTTCCTGAAACTGGCCTGGCTTGTTTCAGAGAAAAGTTTCAATGTCCCTAAAAGAACTTAAAAAGCATCTATATATGTATATATTCTATAAAAATGATTTTTATAATTTTTCATTCTTCACCAGGAGCTCTAACCAGGGCAGTATCTCAGGTAAGGAATCAGCAACACTCACCCCAAACAGGGAGTAACCGGGGCACACGGGGACCCAGGAATTCACTCCTGGCCAGGAGCACTGGTACCTTCCAGTCTGGGCCTGAGCACTCAGTGGATCCCGGGAGATAGCTCTACACCCAATCTCACAGAACCCAGAGGAAGCAGGGCTCTCAAGAGCTCTAAGCTGGGCAGTATCTTAGGTAAGGAGGCAGCAACACTCACACCAAATAGAAAGTAACTGGGACCCACTGGGAGCCAGGAATTCACTCCTGGGTGGGTGTACCTGTTCCTTCTTGTCTGGGCCCGAGCATAGAGCAGATCCCAGGAGGCAGCTCTGTACCCAACCTCACAAAACCCAGAGGTGGCAGGGCTCTCAGGAGTTCTAACCTGGATAGTATCTCAGGTCAGGAGACAGCAATACTCTACCTAAACAGGGAATAACCAAGACCCACAGGGACCCAGGAATTCACTCCTGGCCCAGAGCACTGGTTCCTTCCTGTTTCCGCCTGAACACTGAGCAGAGCTTAGACCTCAGCTCTAACCCCAGCAGCAACACTCATCCCAAACAGTTCTGACACAACCAAGATAATAGGAAAGACAAGGCTCCAGTCAGACAGCTCAGGTAGCACCAAGGAGATCCAGATGGGGAAAGGCAAGCACAAGAATACAAGCACCAACAACCCAGAGTACTTGGCTTCATCAGAACATAGTTCTCCCACATTAGAAAGTCCTGAATTACCCATATCATCAGGAAAGCAAGAGTCAGATCTAAAATCACTTCTAATGACGATGATAGAGAACTTTAAGAAGGACATAAATAACACCCTCAAAGAAATTGAGGAGAACACAGATAAACAGGTGAAAGCCCTTAAAGAGGAAACACAAAAATCCCTTAAAGAATTACAAGAGAACACAACTAAACAGGTGAAGGAATTGAACAAAAACATCCAGGGCATAAAAATGGAAGTGGAGACAATTAAGAAATCACAAAGGGAGACTACCAAAGATATAGAAAAGCTGGGAAAGAAATCAGGAGTCATAGATGCAAGCATCACCAACAGAATACAAGAGATAGAAGAGAGAATCTCAGGTGCATAAGATACCATAGAAAATATTAACACAACTGTCAAAGAAAACACAAAATGCAAAAAGTTCTTAACACAAAACATCCAGGAAATTCAGGACACAATGAGAAGACTGAACCTAAGGATAATAGGTATAGAAGAAAGTGAGGAAATCCAAAAAATCATCAGATCCTACTACAAAAGCCTATACTCAACAAAATTGGAAAATCTGGATGAAATGGACAATTTTCTAGACAAATACCAGTTACCAATGTTAAATTAGGAGCAGATAAACCATCTAAACAGTTCCAGAATCCTGAAAGAAATAGAAGCAGTCATTTAAAATCTAGTCACCAAAAAAAAAAAAAAAAAAAAAAAAAGTCTGGGACCAGATGGTTTCAGTGCAGAATTCTATCAGACCTTTAAGGAAGACCTAATACCAATTCTTTTCAAAGTAGAAACAGAAGGAACACTGCCAAATTTATTCTATGAAGCCACAATCATGCTCATACCTAAACCTCACAAAGACCCAACAAAGAAAGAGAACTTCAGACCAATTTCCCTAAAGAATATTGATGCAAAAATACTCAATAAAATTCTCCAAACCGAATCTAAGAACACATCAAAACAATCATCCATCATGATTAAGTAGGCTTTATCCCAGGAATGCAGGGTTGGTTCAATATATGGAAGTCCATCAATGTAATTCACTATATAAACAAATTCTCAATTGAGGAATCTTGAATGGTTGAGAAGCACCAAAAGAAGTGTTCAACATTCCTAGTCATCAGGGAAATGCAAATCAAAACAACTCTGAGATTCTACCTTAAACCAGTCAAAATGGCTAAGATCAAAAACTCAGATGAAAGCAGATGCTGATGAGCATGTGGAGAAAGAGGAACACTCCTCCATTGTTGGTGGGATTGTTAGCTGGTACAACCACTATGGAAATCAGTCTGGTGGTACCTTAGAAAATTGAACATAGTATTATCTGAGGACCCAGCTGTACCATTCCTTGGCATATACCCAAAAGATGTTTCAAAATACAACAGGGACACATGCTCCACTATGTTCATAGCAGCCTTATTTATAATAACCAGAAGTTGGAAAGAACCCTGATGTCTTTCAACAGAGGAATGGATACAGAAAATATGGTATATTTACACAATGGAATACTACTCAGATATTAAAAACAATGAGTTCATGAAATTCTTAGGCAAATGGATGGAGCTTGAAAATATCATCCTGAGTGAGATATCCAATCATAAAAGAACATACATGGCATACAATCACTGACAAGTGTATATTAGCCCAAAAGCTCACAATACCTAAGACACAATGCATAGACCACATGAAACTCAAGAGGAGGAAGGAAGACCAAAGTGTGGGTGCTTTTTTTTTTAGAAGGAGTCACAAAATACTCAACCAGAGCTCCTAGGGTCTAAACCTCCAGCCTGAGAACAGAAAGGGAGGGACTCATGGCTCCACTTGTATAGGTAACTGAGGGTGGCCTCCTTAGGCAACAGTGGAAGTGGAGGGCCATGTTCCCCGAAAGATTGGATCCATAGTGTTGGGGAATTTGAGAGCAGGGAGGTGGGATTAGGAGAATGGTGGGAGCACACCCTCATAAAAATTGGAAGAGGAGGTATGGATAAGGGGTTTTGGGGGAGAAAGGAAGTGGAGATAACAGTGAAAGTTAAATATGTAAAATATACCCCCCCAAAAAAACCCAGATAATGGGTCTGGGAAAAAAAAGATAGTTTACTTATTTCAAACGATTTTCAAAGGTTTCCAGGAGATGCTTATTGGCTAAGATCTTATTTTAAGCTCTTCACAAAAGAATTTATGTTTCTGTTTAATATTCTCAAGAGAGATGCAAATCCTAATTTCTCTCAACAATTAATTGACAAAAGAGGAGTAATTTTACAAAAAGTAGAAGAAGCTCTCATTAATTTATATATTATATAGATTGATATAGATTGATATAGAGTGATATAGATTGATTAATTGTTGGCTGTTTTATAATAGTCCTTTGATAAAAGAAATTATTAATAAAGAATTATATTTCTTTAAATAGTGTCTTCATGACTCTCTGAGGCTGGAAGGGGCATGCCTTGTTTACTCTTAACTTTCTAAAACTGAAAGCTCATGGCAAATCTGCTGCTGATTGCCTCTGGCATTGCTGAGACCAATAAAAACTAAGCCACAACTATGTGGAAGGACCCTTTTACTCTTAAATGGAATGGCCAGGACCTAGTTCCTACATGGGGCCGAGGATTGATATGCATGTTTGATACCACAGAAGGCACAGCTAAATGGCCGCCAAAAAGATTAATGAACTAAATAGATACCCCCACAAAACCAGGCCCCATTATAAATAAGATGAATAACAATTGACATCCAGGGAAGAGAAATTTCCCTGAGAATTCCCTTTTTTTTCCTTTCTAGATAAAAAATTAATCACTGGTGATGTCTGCTGTTAGGAGTTCTAATCCTGATGCTGGCTTCCTGACTTATACTACTCAGACCTCCAATGGGCCTTTGACAAGGACGTCAAACAGCTATAGACTGACATCACTAATCTGAAGAAATCCCTCGTTTTGCTGTCTGATGCGATCCCCCCAAATTGCAAAGTTTACTGGACTTGATTTTCTCTTTTACAATAGAAAAGACTGTGTACAGCTCTAGACTGTGTACAGCCCTTAAAGAAGAATGTTGCTTTTACATAGACAAAACAGGGATGATTAAAGAGAGCATGAAAAAGGCCAGAGAAGGTCTTGAGAAAAGACAGAGAGAGAAAGAGAAAAATGAGAGCTTGTACAAGAATTGGATTTCAACCTCTCCATGATTGTTAACCCTATTTCCTTCCATCTTGGGACCAGTAATTAGGTTATTTTTGCTTATTTCCTTTGGTCCCTAAGCCTTAAATAGGTTGACTAACTTTGTGAAACAACAGATAGATCATCTGATAGCAAAATCTATTCAGATACATTATCATAAGTTAGCTATGGAGGACCACAAGACTCTAGATGAGGTTGTTACTCTACCCAGGGTGCTCCCAAGTCCCATCTCCACCCAACCTAAAAGAGGGGACTTCTGCCCCAAACCAAGCAGAGAGGGGCCACCCAGAACCCCCTCTGTCTGTCGATCTGAATTCTTGCTTAGGCTGTGAGGCTAAGCACTGCAAAGGGAATATAAATAAAAGTTAAAAATATGTTTCTGGGTTCCCTGAGGGACAAGCCTGACTGCATAGGGGTTGATGTCAAAAGTATTCCCTCTCCAGGAAAAAGACATCGGGACAGGTATGGTCCTCATGCCTCACTGGACAACGACAGGAGGACAGGAGCCATTACAAGGTCCCCTTTAATTATTGGAGGTCAGGCCTCTATCCCTGCCTTGGCAAGATTAGAATCGCCACAGCCCTTATACAATTGGAGAAGGGAGGAGATGTCAGGGGTAGCTCTGCTTATACACTGAAGGCCTAAAATCAGCCATAAGCCTAAAATCAGCAATAGGCCTGACATACATGCCTGCTAACACAAAGTCTTGGGTCTCTATGGAAAAACACTGAAACAGATGTCTATAAACTATTGTAAACAGGCAGCTTTTGTGGAAATCTACCAGCTTGAGTAGTTATAGACCTTGTAAATACCCAGCCTTGGTGGATAGTACCAACTTAGATAAGGACAAGTGAAGCATAGGCAGAGTCATAGTGACCTGACCCCTGAACCTTCACCCAGCTGATACCCTGTTCTGAAAGGTATCTTTATGCCCCCTGAACATCTATGCTCCTGTGTCATCCCCTTCCCCACATCCTGCATTTCATGTTTATAACCCCTGTGTTAAAAAGTAAAAATTATGATTTGATAATAATAATAAAAAGACAAAATAAAGAAAAAAAAGAAATGAAAAGAAAAGAAATAACACACAGTGTCCCCTTGCTCTGCTGACTTAGCTTCTGACAATCCATTTTCTTGTTCTCAGAAATACTTTGAATTATAAAATGTTATTGTGGTTTTTGTTAGTATGCTGGGTAAAATAATTTTTATTGATTTCATTTTAAATTTCAAAGTTTGTAGTGAGTTAAAATGTCCTTCAACATAATTATAGGTCATATTTATTTTCATATTGTAAAATGCAAGTTAATCTGTTGAACTTTTTTTAAAAAAATGGATTCCTTTTTGAGAATTTCATATATGAGCCCTGTATTTACACAATTTTTTTCTTTCTCTCCTTCCTCCCACTCTTCCCAACCCCCAATACTTTTCAAATACATCTTATTTAATTATTGTTCATGTATGTATGTATATCTGTATACATGTATAAGTATGTATGTATATACAAATACTGATAAATAAAGTGTTTTGGGAAAAAAGAAAGCTGTTGCTTACCAGCAAGTAATGTGTACCACATTTGCAACCTTAGGGTTATTATGTCATGATGCTCATTAATATGGTTCATATGTGTTACAGCTGGGTAGAACTGTTGGTTGTTTCCCTCCATTGGAAGTTTGCCTGTTGTTTTCTGCCACTGCAAAAAGCTAGTCCTAAATAAGGGGTCATTGAAGTCAATTCCAGTTCTGAGGTTTCTGGGTCATGTTTATGAAGTGCATTGTGTCCCCTGAATACCCTATAGCATTTGTTGTCAGTTCTTTTGTTGTTGTTGATCTTTCCAATTCTGACTAAGGTGAGATGAAATATTGAAAGAGTTAAAAAATTTCAAAAACCCCTAGCAGACTGAGCAGAATCAAGATTATAGGTCAGTGAGCTCTGGGTTCCAGGAACTTGGCTGACCACAGAGTAGATTGAATAAGATTGATTTCTTGAGAAAAGATTGTGCAAGATGTTTCCCATGACCATTCTTTGAACCTGTCACACTAACTGAATAATGGGCTGGTACTTTCCACAGGTACTTTCCAATGACCCCTCCTCACTCCCCCTGGGTTGTGTTTTTTTTCCCTTTAAATACCCTATACCTCCAAAGCTTTTGGTCAGACTCCTCTGCCCCTGCATGGGTTACAGGTCTTGACCTCAGCATGTTGATCCTGAAATATACCTCTTGCTGTTTGCATGAAGATTGATGTCTTGTGAGTTATTGGGTGGCTGTGAGTTCCTGAGGCTTGAGTGAGGTCCTCCCTTCATGAGGGTCTTATAATATCAAAGTTGTTTTAATTTGTGTTTTGGTAATTGCTAATAGAAATAAATATTTTTTGGTATTATCTTAGGTTTTTACTGCTGTGAACATACACCATGACCAAGGCAACTCTTGTAAAGAACAACATTTAATTTGGGCTGGTTTACAGGTTCAGAGGTTCAGTCAATTATCAAAGCAGGAGCTTGGCAAAGTCTAGGCAGGCATAATACAGGAGGAGCTGAGAGTTCTACATCTTCATCTGGAGGCTGCTAGGAGGAGACTAACTTTCAGGCAGCTTGGATGAGAGTCTTAAAACCTACAGCCACAGTAACATACCTACTCCAACAAGGCTACACCTCCTAATAATGCCAGTCCCTGGGCCAAGCATATACAAACCATCACATTGCACTCCCTGGCCCCCAACAGGTTTGTTTGAACATATGAGTCTGGAGGCCATACCTAAATATAGCATAATGCAAAATACATTTAGTCCAACTTCCAGAGTTTCCATAGTCTGTAGCAGTCTCAACAATGTTAAAAATCCAAAATTCAAGGTCTTTTCTGAGATTCATTCAGTCACTTAACTATAATCCCCAAAGCAAGACCAGCTGCATCTCCGTGCCTGATGTCCAAGCTGTCTTTAGATCTTAAATTTTTTTTACCTTTGCTGACTACAGTAAACTTCTTTCTACTGTGCCAGTTCCACTCCCTGTTAGCAGCTTTCCTCAGCAGATAGACCATGGCTCTGGCATCTCAAACATCTTGGGGTCTCCAAGGCAACTTCAATGTTATAGCTTGTTTTAATGTCAGGGATCCACACACAACCTTCTGGGCTCCTTCAAAGGGCTTGTGTCACTTCTCAAGCTTTGGTTTCTGTAGCTCTCTAAGCTCAAGTTGATCCATTCCACTGCTGCTGCTGTTCTTGCTGACCATCCCATGGTACTGGCATCTCCAATACACTGAGGCTTTCTTCTGTGACTATGCTTTACCAATATCCACTCATAGGCTGTCAACTGCAACTGAGGCTGCACTTTCACCAATGACCTTCTATGGCTTCTCAAAGTACCAAGTCTCAGCTGCTTTTCATGACCCCTTTATGCCTTCAAAACCAGTACCCCCTGGGTGACTCTCACATATTATCAAGTATAGCTACAGCACAAGGTACAACCTTGGCTATCTCTGGAACACAGGTTCTTTGTGCTCTCAGAAAACACTTTCCAGAAGATTTCACCTCAGTGATGCTGGTATCTTCTTAATTACCACTAATTTCTTAGCTCCAGCTAACCAGCATCAATTGTCCCAGTAGACTTCTTCTCCTCTTCACTCTAAAGCCAGAGACATATGGGAGAAGCTGCAGAGTTCTGCTGCTTGGAAGAGCTGGAACATGGCCCCCTTGTTCTATTATATTGTCACTATCTTCCTCTTTTCTAACTCCTTCACTGCCTAAGCTTGGCTGTCCTGGATCTTGATCTTGACCTTGAACTCAAAGGTTCCCATGCCTGTCTCCTGAGATTACAACTGTGTACCACCATACCTGGATCTAAGCTTTTCTTCACCTAGAACTTGTTCTGTCTCAGGCTGGCCTTGAACCCAGAGATCTGCTTGGCTTTCTCTCCTGGGATTAAAGGTGTGTACCACCATGCCTGGATCTAAATTTAGCTGGGTAAAATCTTGCCCCAAGGTTACCCCTCCTTTAGTTCAATTTAATATCCTTTAACACAGGATTCAGCTCCATTTCACTTCCTGGTGCCCTTTAATACTCACACCATATATTTTATATTTTCCTTTCTAAGCTTGCTATGATTGTTCAAAACACTCTTCATGAGACATAATCAGAAAACAAAGTCTATGATGCGTGTTTCTCAGTCTTTCTCTGTCAATGCAATTAAACTGAGTCTCTTCACCTTAGCCTCAGGTAGATGCTTCAGAGAAGGGCAAAAGGCAGCCACATCCGTCACCAAAATAGCACAAAACAGTCTCTAGTCCACATATTGAAATTCTCCACTGAAACCTCTGGGCCAGGTTCACACAATTCAAATCATTCTCAGTAACAAAGTTAAGGTTATGAAAGACCCCCGCAAGGGGACCCTCACCCAAGTCCGGATCTGCACACCCCAAGGACACATGAGGGACCTTCTTGATGCAATTGCAGAGGAGATTTAATGACGAGGGCCCTCGAGCCGGAACATATCTCATGCAGGAGATAGAGGTTCCGACCCAGAACCCAGGAAACTTGGGATATTTATGGGTAGGGGTTGGGGAGAGCGGGAAAACTTGGTGCGCTTACATATGATTGGATATTTCAAACATCAGCAACTTGCAGAAGCAGCTACGTGTGAGCTGGCAGGATGACTTCCAGGCAGCCTGGATGAGAGTCTTAAAGCCCACAGCCACAGTGACACACCTACTCCAACAAGGCCACACCTCCTAATAGTGCTACTCTGTGGCTCAAGTACACACAAATCAACAGAGGTATATTCATTAGCTCCATTTCCTTCTTCTTTTCAGAAATCTCTATTCAGGTTCCAGAGCCATTTTTTGAATAAGTCATTTGGTTTATTTTTTCACTTCTACTTTTGTTCTTTGCATAATCTGGATGTTAATTCTCTGTCAGATATACACCTCTCAAAGACTCTATCTATGAACACAGTTAAGCACATCTTGTGATTAAACATTTTTGGGTATATGCCCAGAAGCAGTATAACTGGGTCTTCAAGTCAAACTATTTCTAATTTTCTGTGAAACTGCTGGATTGAGTTTTCAGAGTGGTTGTACCAGTTTTCAATCCCACCAGCAATGGAGTGTTCTGCTTTATCCACATCTTCGACAGTAGGTACTGTTGCTTGTGTTTTTGATCTTAGCTATTCTGATTGGTGTAAGATGGAGTCCCTGGGTCACTTTTATTTGCATTTCCCTGATGATTAAGGATATTGAACATTTCTTTAAGTGTTTCTTGGCCATTTGAGATTCTTCTGTTGAGAATTCTTTGTTTAGCTCTGAACCCTCTGCCCTTTTAAAACTGGGTTATTTGGTTTGCTGGAGTCTAAGTTCTTGAGTTCTTTATATATATTTTGGATATAAGCCCTCTGTCGGATGTAGGGTTAGTGAAAATCTTATCACAATCTCTAGGCTGCCATTTTGTCCTGTTGACAGTTTTTTTCACTTTACTGAAGCTTTTTGGTTACATTGAATGGAGATCAGGTATTCTTATGGAAGAGTTGGGGGAAGGATTGAAAGGGATAGGAACTCTACAGGGAGATCAAAGGAATCAACTAACCTGGACCCCTGGAGCTCTTAGAGACTGACAGAAGTTCCTGGTACTTATGTAGCAAATGTCCAGCTCAGTCTCCACATGTGTCTCCCAATGACTGGAAGGAGTGTTGTTCTTAAATCTGTTACTGATCCTGGAATCAGTTCCCCAACAGGGATGCTTTGTCTGGCTTCAGTGGGAGGGCATGTGTTTACACTGCAGAGGCTTGACATGTCAGGGTAGGGGAATACCCAGGAGGACCCACTCTCACAGAAAAAAATGAAGGGGGTGTAGGGGAGACTCTGTATGGGGGACCAGAAGGGGACAGCATTTGAGATACAAAAATAATCTAATTCTATGGGCTTCCTCTTCACATGGCTAATTGTTTCTTTAGCTGTACAGTGTTTTAGTTTTCTGAAGTTTCCATTCTCAATTCTTGGCCTTATTTCTTTGGGCAAATGGCATCCTATTCAGGAAGTCTTCCCCTACACTTATTTTATGTGGGTACTGCCTAGGTTTTTATCTAGCAATTTCAGTGTTGGAGGTTTTATACAGATTTTTCATTGATTTGGAGTTTGTTTTGTGCAAAGTGATTCACACAGGTCTAATTTATATTCTGCACATAGAAATTCAAGTTTTATAGCACCATTTGTTGAAGATGCTTTTATTCAAGGTATGTTTTAGTTATCTTTGTAAAATATTAAGTCAGTGAAGTTACCCGTGGTTTTGTTTGTGTTTTGTTTCCTCAGTTTTTTAAAATTTATTTTTATTGGATATTATATTTACATTTCAGATTTTATCCCCTTACCCCCATTCCCCTCACCACCCAGGAACCTCCTATACCATCCCCCCATGCTTCTATGAGGATGTACCCCCACCTATCCCCCCACTCCCACATCCCCACCCTTGAATTCACCCCCACTCAGTGTTCAGTCTTCATGGGACCGAGGATCTCCTCTTCCACCTATGCCCAAGAAGGCCATCCTCCCCTACATGTACAGATGAAGTCATGGGTCCCTCCCTATGTGTTCCCAGGATGGTGGTTTAGACCCTGGGGAGCTCTGGTTGCTTAGTATTGTTGCTTTCCTCATGGAGCCATAAACCCTTTCTGCTCCTTCAGTCTTCTCTCTAACTTCTCCATTGGGAAACCTTTGATCAGATCAGTGGTTAGCTGTGAGCATCTGCCTCTGAATATGTCAGACTCTGGCAGACCTCTAAGAAGAAAGTTATATCAGGCTCTTGTCAGCATGCACTTCCTGCCATCCACACCAGTGTCTACCTTTGGTGACTGTATATGGGATGAATACCCAGGTGGAATGGTCTCCAGACAGCCCTTCCTTCAATTTCTGTCCCACACTTTGTTTCCATATTTGCTTCCTTGCGTATTTTTGTTACTCCTTCTAAGTAGGACTGAGGCATCCACACTTGGTCTTCCTTCTTCATGAGCTTCATGTGGTCTGTGAGTTGAGTCTTGGCTATTCCAAGCTTTTGGGCTAATATCCAATTATCAGTGAGTAAATACCATGTGTCTTCTTTTGTGATTGAGTTATCTCACTCAGGATGATATTTTCTAGTTCCATTCATTTACCTAAGAATTTCTCGAATTCATTGTTTTTAATAGCTGAGTAATATTCCATTGTGTAAATGTACCACATTTTTTTGTTTCCATTCATCTGTTGAAGGACATCTGGGTTCTTTCCAGTTTCTGGCTATTATAAATAAGGCTGCTATAAACATCGTGGAACATATGTCCTTGTTGTATGATGGAGCATCTTCTGGGTATAAGCCCAGGAGTGGTATAGCTGGATCCTCAGGTAATGCTATGTCCAATTTTCTGAGGAACCACCAGACTGATTTCCAGAGTGGTTATACCATCTTGCAATCCCACCAACAACGGAGGAGTATTCCTCTTTCTCCAAATCCTCGACAGCATGTACTATCACCTGAGTTTTTGATCTTAGCCATTCTGACTGGTGTGAGGTGGGCTTCTTCAGTTTTGTTTCACTGGCCTACATGTCTGTTTTTGTTGTAGTTCCATGTGGTTTTATTACTACAACTCTGCAATGTATCTTAAGATCTGGAATAATTATCTCCTCAGTCTTTTTTTGCTTAGGATTGTTTTAGCTATCCTTTTTCTTTTGTCACTTAATATGAATTTTAGGATAGCTTTACTATTTCTGTGAAAAAGAAGATGGGGATTTTGATTGAGGTTGCATGAATCTGAAAATTGCTTGGGAAGAATGGTCATGTTCAAAATGTTTATTTTAGCAGTGTATGATCATCAGATATATTTTCATTTTCTGGTGTCTTTATCTCTTTATATAGAGATTTAAAGTTTTCATTGTAGAGTTTCTCCTCTTCCTTGTTTAGATTTGTTACTAGACATATCTCCTATGTGTATATTTTTGGAAGAGTATACAATAGTAGGTTTACATATGACTTTTTAAGAGGTCTTTAGTGTTAGTCATTTTTCTCTGTATTTTCTCTTTTACTCTAGTCTCCAATCCTACATTCTATATAACACTTCCAGTTTTGTTATTCTTATTTATACCATTATATCACTGGGTTCTTCCCTCCCTTAAAGTCAATTATAAAACCCATTATTTATTTTTCTAAAATCTGTATATATTCTAAACAAAATACACATACCTAAAGTCAAAAAGTTAGCATTTACAAATGAAGAAAACATGCAATATTCATCATTTCTAGTCCTGTTATAATGGTTCATTATAATTGTTTCAAGCTCCATCCATTTACCTGTGAATTCCTTTTTTCTTTTTTTTTTCAAATTTTATGATTTTATTTATTTACATTCCAGTCATTGCCCCCCACACCCAGTTCCCCTACCACAGTTCTCCATCCCATTTCTCCTCCCCCTTGCCTCTGAGAGGGTGCTCCCTCTACCAGGCCTCCCCTTCCCTGGGGCCTCAAGTATCTCAAGAATTAACTGCATCTTCTCCCAGTAAGGCCTGAACAAGCGGGTCTCTGCTCTATTTGTTCCAGGGGCCTCATTTTGGCCCAGGATTGCTTCTGTTTGGTGACTCAGTTTCTCAGAGCTTCCTTGGGTAAGTTGAGACTTCTGGTCTTACATAAATAGTCAAAGATCAAGTAAGACAATAAACAAAGTTCCATGAACACTCCTTTGATCACTGTTTCTAAGGGCTTATCAGGATGACCAAAATATCTGAGCCTACTTCCCTGTCCTAGCCCAAAGTCATTTTTATGTCTAAAGCCTACTTTGTTCTAATCTAAAATTTAGATGCCTGCCTAAAATTACATCTCTGCTTTAAGTCTAATATTTAGATACCTGCCTGAAATTACTTCTTTGTTCTAGACTAAGATTTAGATTTCTTCCTGAAATTACTTCTTTATTTTAGCCTAATGTTAGATTCCTGCCTGAAGCCTAATTCCTTGTCCTTGGACAATGTCATATTCCTGCCAAGCAGCCCATTTTCTTGTCCTTGGCACATGTCACATCCTTGCCAAGCATCCCCAAAAGCTCTCTGGCTCTCCCCCTTTTTTTTACTTCATAAGCAAGGCTGAGCCTGTCTTAGTTCATTCTGACAAGAATGCCTTCTCTACATGTCATGGAATATGCATTATCAAAAATAATGCACTTATGTCTTAGGTTGGTAAGGCTATGTGCTGAATCTTACCCATCCTTGGTTTGCCAGCCTGTTAATTTAATAATTCTGTCTGGGGGTCCATTTTCAGTTTCAAGTCTTGTATTTTGGCTGCCAACATGTTGATGTTGTTAAAGACAAGTTTTAACATGATGGGCAGTAATAAAATATTCCCAGGACAAAAAGGGCTAGCATGATCAAACTATATATGTCATTCTTGAAGCTGAAAGGCCCCCTCCCAAAGGGAGACCCCCATTCAAATCTCAGGACAGAGTGCACCCAAGGACTCATGAGAGACAGACTTGATGCAAGCACAGGAGGCAGTTTAATGGTAGAGCTCCAGGTTGGCACGTATCTCTTACAGGAGACAGAGGGGCTGACCTAGAAGCTTAAAAGCTAGTGGTTTTTATATGCAAGGGTTGGGGGGAATGGGAGATTTTTGCACAGTTACGTGTTTCACATTTTTGAACATCAGCAGGTAGTGTAAGCAGAGCAGGGTAGAGTACAGCTTCTGTGGGCAGATGCTTATCTAAGTCAGCAGGACATCTAGTTAAACCTGAACTATGAGTTTTCTTTTTGGACTTCTGAGCAGGGCCCCAAAAAGGGGGAAGGGTGGAAGAACACCAGATGGCCCATTATTCATTTGGACATGCCTGAAGCATCTCTGTTCTTTCAAGAATGTCCTTGCATACTTTTTTTTAATCTCTCATGGCCAGCTAGTTCCTGGGATGATACAACAGGCCTCTGTCCTGTAACTCCACATCCTCTATGACTGATTAACTGGGCCCTGGTCTAACAGACCTGCTGACCAACATTTTTAACTACTTAGGTCAGGGAATCAGAGTGGGCCTATTTTTAAAAATTTCTTTTAAAGCTTGACCAAAATAGAATGAGCATCAATCCATTGTTCCAAGTATCTATGTAAATTCTCCAGTACATTTAACACATTAGTAACATTTTTTGCTAAATGTTTAACAAAAGTAGCTGTCTTAACTTCTTGTGTCAAATCAATTTTGGAAGCAGTGGTGCTAGCAATTAATGTAATTAAAGCTGTTATACCAGCAATAATCATGCCCACTACCCTCTTGCTTCTGCTTAAAGCCTAACTCTTTTCTCCTAGTACTTGCAAGCTTTTATTCCAGAATACCAAGGTTCTGTAATACTCAGGGCAATAAAACAAAAGCTGGTTGATAGACCCCCATTACGGACATGCCAGATTTCAGCAAACTAACACAATTAGAAAGTATATAATCAATGCAACTTACATTAAATACTGTAGAAGAAACAAAGGTAATTTTACTTGACAATTAAAAGAATCACACATGTGCTAATACCTGTTTGAAATCCAATTCCTGCCCAAACTTTAATTCTTGCTAGTATAACATCACAGAGAACTGCAGCTAACTTCCAAATATGTCACTGAGTGTGTTAAGAACTAACCTTCCAAATGAAGACTGTTATTTCCAATATTGGATTAATTTCTAGACCAGTCAATGATTGAGTCTGAATAACTGGTCACATTTAAGAACAATACAAGAGTAATTATAACTACTCTTTTTGATTCTCTGTCCAAAGGTCTAAAAACTTGAGGCCAGGCATCTTGTCCCATCTGGAATATAGGCAAGCAAATGTAGGTTGACAACTTATGTCCAATACAGCTTCCCAGTCACCCTTGTCAGGACATTAAGCAAGCTCACAGGTCAGCATCAGTCTTTGTCCAGGCATCAGCCTGTCTTACACATTGCTCTGGTAGCTACTATGTTCCTTCAGCATCCTGCAGAGAAAACACAAACATGCCCTCTTCCCCATATTAAATACCTGATTGGGATCATGTCATATTCCAGTAAGTGGATTCTTTCCTTTCACCTAGGCATAAGTATACCTAATTGCAGGGAGCCCTAAATACAGAAAGTTCCTTGGCATCCAATTTTTTAAAAAATTAAAATAAAAAGAACATGATTTAAATAAATTTGTTGTGTATGGGGATATATCTCCCCTTTTTTATTTTATGAAGATATTGTTTTAAAGTGCCATGGGTCCCTTCCACAGTCCCTTGTTCTAGAGGACACTTACAGACACTTGATCTTTGATAAAGAAGCTAAAATGTACAACAGAAAAAAAAAGAAACCATCTTCAATAAATGGTGATGGTCTAACTGGCTGGCTGTATGTAGAAAATGAAAATAGACCTATATTTGTCACCTTGCACAAAGCCCAAGTCCAAGTGGATCAAGGACGTCAACATAAAACCAGATACACTGAATCTAACAGAAGAGAAAATGGGAAAGATCATTAAACTTATTGGAACAGGAAGAGATTTCTTAAACAGAACTCAAATGGCTCATGCTGTAAGATGAAGAATTGATCAATGGAACCACATGAAACTGGAAAGCTTCTGTAAGGCAAAGGCCATAGCCAATAAGACAAATTGACAATCTGCAGATTGAAAAAAAAATCTTCACTAACCTCACATCCAATAGAGGGCTAATACCCAAAATATATAAATAATTCAAGAAGCTAACCACTGAAAAACCAAACATCCCAATCAAAACTATGTGGTATAGAACTAAACCAAGAATTTACAACAGGAACCTCAAATGTCTGAAAAACATCTAAAGAAATGTTCAAAGTCCTTAGGGATTAGAGAAATGCAAATCAAAACAACCCTGAAATTCCACCTTATACCAATCAGAATGGCTAAGTTAAAAATTTCAGGTGACAGTACATGTTGGCAAGGTAGTGGAGAAAGAGGAACACTTCTCCATTGCTGGTGGTATTGCAAACTGGTGCAACCACTCTGGAAATCAATCTGGACATTTCTCAGAAAACTGGAAATAGATCTACCTGAAGACCCAGCTCTTGGGAATATACCCAAAACGTGCCCTACCATGCCAAAGTGGCACATGTTCCACTATGTTCATAGCAGCCTTATTTGTGATAGCCAGAAGCTGGAAACAACCCAGATGTGTCCCATGACAGAAAAATGGGTACAAAATGTGGTTCATTTATGTAGGTAATATGGCTGGAGAACCCAGGGTTCCTCATGCCAGGCTGTAGGTAGTTAGCTGGGAACGCTCTGGGTTCCCCCAGCCTGGAAGTTAGGCCTGGCTGCTATGACTCCACGGTTCCTCACAGTGTGGTCCCAATGACACACGAGAAAGTCTTTGGGTTTCCAAAATGGGTTTATTGGCATGGCACATGGTGGATGGATCTGGATGCACCTCCCATAAAACCCAGGGCAGTCCTGAGTTAAATAGGGAGGAAAAGAGGGGGGAGGGGCTGAGGAGGAATGCTTAATTGGCTCCACCCTCTGGCCTTCAGGTACCTCATTAGTATGTAAATCTCTCTAGGGCCTAAGGCCTGTTTATCACGCCCTCTACCTGTGTCCTACTTGACTGAAGGGTGCAGGTTGAATGGAGATTAGACCTGGTGTCTAAGGGCAACACTTCAGTAGTTTAATCACACTATTTCTAAGTGGTAACATGTGTTAATGGCATTTCAAGGGCTCCAGTAATATGGAGGTGTCTGTCACTTGTAGAGGTGACAGATCCCACTAAACTCACATTTTGTTTCCCATAATCAATCAAGACAGAAAGAAATGACAAGCTCCAACAGAAATTAGTGGCAATAAGAATATACATTTTTCATGGACCCCGTGTCTGCCATAACAAATTACCATAAATTTGTAGCTTAAGACAATAGAAATTGGGAGGGGAAAGATTGTGATGAAAATATATTGAAACCAAATTTTATAAAAAATATCTTAAGACAATAGGTATTTACTCTCTCATAGATATTAAGGCAGAGTGAAAAATAAAGGTATCAACAGGCTTCCCCTGAGGTGAGCTGTATGAGTTTCCTTTCCCCACTGTTAGGCATTTCATCTAAGGTCTCCTCCCAGGTCTCTGGTACTTTCTAGTGGGTCCCCCTACCTCCCACCCCTTGAGGTTGGAAATTTTTATTTATTCCACTGGCCCTCAGGGTTTCTCTTCTGTTTCCCCTCCCAAATACATAATTATGTTTCCCTTGCCCCTCTCCTCTCCCAACCAGTTCCCTCCCTCCCTCTGCCTCTTGCGATTGTTTTCTTTTCCTTCTCCCCCACCATGGGATTGAGGCATCTTTACTTGGGCCCTTCTGCTTGTTAACCTTTAGTTCTGTGGATTGTATCCTGAGTATTCTGTACTTTTTTTGGGTATTAGGCATTTATAAGTGAGTGTATACCATGCATGTTCTCTTGGGTCTGAGTTACTTCACTCAGGATGATATTTTCTGGTTCCATTCATCTACCTGTAAACCTCATAATGTCTTTGGTCTTAATAGCTGAACAGTATTCCATGGTGTAATTGAACTACATTTTCTGTATCATTATTTTCACTGTGGGTCATCTGGGTTGTTTCCAGCTTCTGGTTATCACAAATAATGTTGTTATGAACATAGTGAAACATATGTCCATGTGGTTCTTTTACCAACTTGGGTGTCCTTGTGTTTGTGACATAGATGTTAAATATTAAAATATTCTCATGGTGTATTTTTTCTTTGATTAGTATGTAATTTTCTTCTCTATTTAATTTGATTAATTTTAGTTTGAAGTATCTTTTGCCAGATGATAAATGGCTATGCCATCTGCATTTCTTGGATGCAGTAGAAGGATGTTTTTATATCCATTATGTTATTTTATTTATTTTTTTATTGGAGTATTAAGACTATTGATTTTGAAAGATATCAATGAACAGTGTTTGTTGACTATTTTTGTTGTTATTATTGTTTTTGGTGTTTATGTGTCTGTGTATGTGTCGGTGTGTGTGTGTTTGTGTTTATGTACTTCCCTTCTTTTGATTGGCTTGTCTGGAATTATTTATTCCTTGTGTTTTCTTGGGTGTAGTTAACCTCTTTAGAGTTTTTCTTCTAGTGCTTTCTGCATGTCTGAATCTATCTATCTATCTATCTATCTATCTATCTATCTATCTATCTCCAGGTCTTTCTGGATTTCAGAGACTACCTTGAGAAGTTATGTTTAATTCACATAGATAACAATTAGCCTACTTACTTTCCTAGCTGGTGTAGCTTAAGACTTCCCACTGAATACTTGCCGGAGTTGGGGCCTAGGACCAAGCAATGGTTAGGAAGCAGAAATTTAGGAGGGGAAGATCTCTTTAGTCTACTGAAGATGGGGCGTGGGACAAGGGCAGCATTAGCAAATGGTCTTATGAGACTGCAAGATTGAAATTGGATAGAAGACATAGGTAAACATTTGTAGTTAGTTTACATTTTTCTCCCCTGGGAAGGTGCTCATTGCTGTGTTTATGGTAACAATTTCTACTATTTTTGCAAAAGCATTAACTTTTAACAAAAGCATTAATTTTTATCCTGTTACTCTAGATCCTTTCTGTATTTTACATAATTTTTGATATTTAAGCTTTATTATTTCTAATGAGGTCTCATAGTAAATGTTTATTGATAGAATTAAAAGAAATGCATGGACTATTTTAGGGGATAATAACTCAACTGGAAAGGAAAGAATTTTCTAAAGATGATTTTCTTTCAAGAATTTGAATATAATTAATAGAAATGAATGTAAATTTAACAATGCATGCCTTATTTTAATTCTTGTTTTTTTCTGATTGTGTATATTGTTTGACAATTTAGTGTTTGTACACACACATTGTATCCTGTTAATTCTCACTCCACACCCCTCATTATCCCATATCTACTTCTCTTATCACTCATTCCTTCCTTACAGGTATTTTTACCATGCAGATGCCATTTTGTTCAAGCTCCCCTTGAAGCCTACATAGCATTTCAACATTGTGAAATCTAGCCAGTAGAAGGAAGCTTTAAGCTTAACTCCAGTTTAACTCCTTTAATGTGGCAGAAATATGGTCTTATCATTTAATTCTTATCATATAATTCTTGTTGGCAACCAAGAGAAAGGAAAAAACATTGGTTAGGAGTCATCTGAGGCTACTCTGACAAACAACACACAAGGATGTACAGATACCTGGCAGGTAATTTTGTTTTAAGCCAGGTTTTTTCCCTGCTCCAATCTCATTGTGATGAGTCTGTTTTACCTTTCCTTGCTTGAACACTGGTAGTTCATATGCACTTAGAAATTTATACATTTGTTTTAGGACTCCTAGTTTGTTGGAATAAGTTTTTAAAGTATGACCTTATGATGGTCTGGATTTTACTGGCATATGTTGTAATGGCTCTTTTCACATATATAATTTGATTCATCTTTCTATTTTATTTCTTTTGCTTAATTTGGGTAAGTTATCAATATTCTTTTTGTCAAGAATCATCTATTCATTTTAACTATTTTAATTTTTTTGTTTCTATTTCATTGATTTCTTCCCTGACCTTATTTATTGGTTTTTGTTCATTAGTTTGGGTTGGTTTTTTCCCCCTCAGGCTTCAGTAAATTATTAAGTTATTAGTTTGTTATAGCTTAGATTTGTAATACCAATGTTTTGAGTTGTAAGTTTAAACTTACCCCTCTGAAATGCATTCAACTGTAGGTTCTGATGTTTTGTGTATTAATTTTCATTTGAACAGAGATGAAGTCTAATCCAATGTACCACTTTCTGTAAATGAATGTCAAAAATGGAAACTTGCTTGCGTTTTAAGCAGGGACTCTTAAGCACATGGCCACAGATAGTTGTAGTATTTATATTTAAACTCTGTCCAGTTTCTTAATAGAAATGGATTCAAGAAATATTGAAACCAAGAGGTCTGTGGATATTTTACCTGTCTGTTCTAGTGCTAGAGATGCAACAAAATTTTACAGTGGAGGCAAAAGTGCTTTCAGTACTGCATATTGTTGGGGTACAGAAGTATGTTTGTTCCTTTTCATGTGTCAATAAATTCAAATATCTAGAAAGCTTACAATTATTTTATTATCTTGTCTAGGGTAAAGAGTATTTACTCTTTATAATTATGAAGTTACATTTTAATATTAAATTAATTCACACATAATATCTTTGGATACTTGAAGGAGATAAGAATAGCTAGTTTAGTTTATGAAAAATAAACTAAAAGAATAGCTAGCTAGTTTAGAAATATGAAAACATTTCTTAAAGATAGTAATTGAGTATCATTTTGTTAAAATTATTATGTAGCTCCTCTAAATTTGTTTTGTAAACTTCAAATTTTAATAACTGTTTTTAAAAAACACATTTTCTTATAGTGTTATTACTGTTCTGATGAGACACCATGACTAAAAGCAAGTGGAGGGATTATTTGGCTTATACTTCTACAGCAGTGTTCATCATCAAAGGAAGTTGGATAGGAACTCAAATAGGGTAGGAACCTGGGGTTAAAAGCTGATGCTGAGGACCGAAAGTTATGCTGCTTACTAGTTTTTTCCTCACAGATGGCTCTGCCTGCATTATTATAGAGCTCAGGACTGCCAGCCCAGGTCTGGAGTCACTTGCATCAATTACTAATTATTAAAATGCCCTACAGCCAGATCTTAGGAATACATTTTTTTTTCAAATTGAGGTTCCATTTTCTCAGATAACTCTAGCTTGTGTCAAGTTGACTTATAACTAGCCAGTTGACACATTAATATTTCCTCTAGGTCCACAAATGTGCCATTATTACAAAATCCACATCAGTGATTATAATATGTATATTTCAAGTGTTTGAAGTGATTATGTATATGTATCAAATCCATACAGTTTTATGAATTATATAGAAAAGAGTATTTTTCATGTTTTTATATTTGATTCCATTTAAAACAGTGGCTTTCTGAATGAATTACATAGTTTTTTTACTTTAAAAATTTTTAAAAAATTTACAAGTTAGGGACACAGCATTTAACATTTGACTTTATTACTTTGTATAAATAAGTTAGCAAAATAGGAGAAGGCATATGCCAGTAGTATCTTGAACATATTTTTTAACTTCTTTGATTTCCTCATTGCACCCTTTTTGTTATGCCCCCTTTTGTATCACAATGATCTTAGTTTCTCTATTACCCAAGAAGCAAATTTATGCCAATGATATTCCATGTGATAAAACCAAAACAGAACAAAGCAAAACAAACTGACACGAAAGAGCACAAATGAAGGAAGATTCTTATACTAGAGTGACAAGGAAATAAAATGCATACAGATTGATCTCAATAGGAAAAAATACTTCAATCTCTAATGCACAGTCTATGATCTGTAAAGAGATGCCACAAATGCAAACATGATCCCAGACTTCTTAACCTAAGAACTATAAGAATTTACAGACAATTTCTGTTCTTTTACATAAAATAAACCTAATTTGCCATATATAAAATAGGGAAGACAAGTAGAAAACTTGATGATAGATGATAGATAGATAGATAGATAGATAGATAGATAGATAGATAGATACTGATCTATAGAGCAGAGTTCTTGAGCTCAGGGCTTGGAAATCAGCAGCATACTTCATAGTTGTTAATGTTGTAGATAATGCTTTATCATCATCCCCATTTTCATAATCACACTAAAATTATTATATCCTTTTTAAGGATGAACTTATTGAGAGATATTTTGTTTCCCTATATGGGATGTTTATAGACATGTAGTCAACAATAGGTTAAAGTATGCTTTGAATAAGATTCCTAAGATGTCCACATCAACCACTACTTAAAACTTAACAAGTCCTATAACTTAAATTTCACATATGATAAGCCTATCCTTCTATTCAGTGCTTAGTGTTAGTCTTGATGATGAAGAAACATTGCCTCTGAAATTTTACATCCTCACCTCCCTGGATACTGATTGATTTTTATTGTGTCTCTCATGGTGAAAAATCAAGGAATACAGTTCAAGAGCACATGTACTGAAATATGCTGACCAAACTCTCAAGAATCCTTTTATATGATTGACATGAGAAGATAGGGGCATTAAAAAAAGGAAAAAGGAGGAGACAGATCCTGGAATGGAGCCCGGTATAATTAGAGGAGTTCAATTTTGGTGTTGGAGACACTGGATGATTACTCTGCATAATATTTAAAGTTCAATGTATAGTGCTTAGAAATAGTCAACTGAGTTTATATATTGTAGTTGATTGAGGAGAGGAGACAGAAAAAAATGTGAAGGAGGACCATAAGAAATAGGAGAAGTTAAAATGAATAAACAAATGTCCACAAAAGTGGTGGGATCCTTCCTCTACTCAGAAGTAAACTTAATACTATAATTATACAAAATATGTTAATTTCTTTTCATTTCTCTTCAGTTTCAACTGTTTTTATAATGTAAGGTGTTCATAGGAAAAACAAATGGCTGTGACAATTTCCAGACTTTGGTCACATTCATAATTTTCAGCAACCTTCACTATCACTTAACCCATAAATTTAGTTGACCTTTGAAACTGGATTTTTTTTTGGAAATTTAAAAACAAATAAATTCAATTGGGTGTGTGGCACACACCTTAATTGTAGTACTCACGAGCCAGAGGCAGATACAGAAGTTCCAGTTCAGCCTGTCTTATATATAGAGAAATCTTGCCTCAAAAATTAAGTAGACAAACAAACAAACAAACAAACAAATAAGTTATTCTATTGTCACTCTAGTAAAACACCATTTTGTTGTGGATAAATAAAAATAAATTGAATTTATCAAGTTTTAGAAAAATCATGGAACCACTGAGGCAGTACACATAATTCTAGGTAATTAATTTTTGAAACTTTCTTCCAACATATAAAGTTGATTCTATGGGACCTGTGATTAAACAGCACAAAAGTGGAGTCTTTTAAGGGAATCACTAATGTCCTTATTCCTCAGACTGTAGATGAAAGGATTTAGCATGGGGGTAACCACAGTGTACATTAATGAGGGCACCACATTGTTTCCAGAAGAATGAGACAGAAGTGAGCCAAAATATTCTCCAAGCCCTGTTCCATAAAATAAGCATACCACTGCCAGGTGAGAGCCGCAGGTAGAGAAAGCTTTATACCTCCCACTTGAAGAGGAGATTCTCAGAATAGAAGAAATGATTTTAAAGTATGAGATAAGGATTCCTGATAAGGGGAAAACACCAAGTATGACACCAATAACATACATGAGTATGTTATTATTGAATGTGTTGTTGCAGCCTAAATTTAGAAGTTGAGAAGGGTGACAGAAGAAATTAGCAATTGCCACATCTTTGAAACACTTAAGTTGTAAGGCAACCAAATTGTGAACCAGGGATTCAAAAAGGCTAGCTAAAAATGATATTAAAACTAAGATGCCACAGCGAGAAGGATTCATAATTATTGCATAGTGCAGTGGGTGACAGATAGCCACAAATCGGTCATATGCCATTACAGCTAGAAGCATACTATCCATACATGCAAAAATGATAAAAAAAGACATCTGAGTCAGGCAGCCCACATAGGATATGGCTGGACTGTGGATTTGAAGCTCTGCAACCATGTTTGGAACTGTTGTAGAAATGAAGCCAATGTCAGCCAAGGACAGAATGGAGAGGAAGAAGTACATAGGAGTGTGGAGGTGAGAGAATGAGCTGACAGTCAGGATGATGAGCAGGTTCCCAAGGACTGATATCAGGTACATGGATAGGAACAACCCACATAGAATGGGCTGAAGTTCTGGATCATCAGACACTCTCAGAAGATAAAATTGTGAAACATGTGTTATGTTTTTCATTTTTTCATTATTGTCCTTTTAGAAGAAAAAAATAATTGCAAAATAAATAAGTTAAATATAAAATCACTCTGAATTCTGAACAATTTGAATGCAAATACTCTCATTTAAGGTTTTTCATAAATACAGAAGTATCTGTGGTTTCCACAAAGGCAATTTTTGAAGTATTTCATTACTGTTTTGTGTGTTATTCACTTCCTTAGGTACACAAATAAGGAGCCTGGTTAGAAGAATATATATATATATATATATATATATTCCCGTATATATCTCAAGAGTTGGAAGCATTATATGAACACTAAATTATTTGATACAGTCATATCATCAGTTTATGCTTGTAAAATCCATGCCTAGGAGATTGAGGCAGAGGAAAATCTAGAAGGCCTATTATTTTAGAAATGAAGGAGAACATATTGAGAGGGGAGATAAGCAGAGAAATATGTTAAGGGATGAAGATTGTCAAAGTTCATGCTATGCTTAAATCATAATTATTAAATCCAATATAGTGGGCAACAAATATACTATAATAAAATTCAAAATTGATATCTATTTATCAGAATAACAGAAACAGTTTGAGACAGTATGGCTATATAGAATGTGATTTTTTCTAAAAAATTAAGTTTATAATTTATATTTTTAAACATGTAATGTGCCAGCTACCCCCAGGAATTAAGCATTATTTTAACTTACCTCTTAGGTGGATGATTTTAAAATTATTTAATATATAACTTATAGCTTTGACTTTGATAATTTTCAATTTTTCATCAAAGTGGTTTAATAGTTGAAGGTAATCATATGATATCTGTGACAACAAATGTTGCATTGATATTCACCATTCTTGGTTAATTAAAAATGTATATTATATGAAATACCTTTGGAAATTAAAAAAAACTTATATAGGTTTATTTGCAACAAAAAAGATAATATACCACTCATTTTAAAAAAAACTCAATCCCATGTTATGTGTTAGCATTGTCATATTTTTCTGACTCTAAGACCTGTGATCAATATTTAAAATCCTTAGAATAAAGGAAAGCCACCAAACGAAAGTTCAAACCTTCTTATTTCTAACTAATATATTTCATGCACACCTTAACTGATATGTAGAGGATTGCCTACCTTCCTCTTCATCTGCATTAAAGAAAACAGAGCTGATTATTTTGTCAAGTTATAGTGTGTGAATGTGAAAAAGTAAACAATGTAAAATACGTGAACTAATTTAACTCTCATGAAAGAACATGTGCAAAAGATAAACAAAAGGTAATTTAAAGTACTTACAAATATTGTCAGTTTCCTTATGTGCAAGAAACACATTATTATTTCCTAATTTGCAATATATATATATATATATATATATATATATAACATGTTTTTAATATATTTTAGGAAAATTACAGGTAGTACTCAGTCTCATTAATAAATATATTTAGCTGGATTTTTTTTTTGCACATCCACATATCCAGAATACTGATACTATTGATTCAAATTTCAGAAGTCATATTTTAGGCCTTCAAAATGTGTTAGTTCAGGTGCACATATTACTGTGAGTTTGAATATTTATGTCAATATGATGTGCTATAATTACTGGTACTAACAATAAACAGTGTTTATGGAACATTTTCTAAATGTCAGAAAATATGAAAGACTATTTTTCACTATGATCAAGTATAAATACAAGAATTTAAAATCTGGACATTCCTTTATAGGCTACTAATTTTGATATACCCATGTAACATAGAGCCAGAGTTGGTGGAAACTAAATTGAATAAGATGTCTGATACCTCACTTAAAGTGACATGGATCTTATAATAAAATAGGTTCTATCAGATTATTCCCTACTACCTACCCAAATTGTCAGGTTTGAAAGCTTGTGTAATAATCCTTTTCATATCTATCATCTCTCAGCACTTTCTCAGTCAAGCTACTTTCCTTCTGTGTCATGAAGAGACACTGCAGATTCAAACACTATCATTTCTACTATCAGATGAAGGCTATTTTCTGTCCCCAGGATAGATATAAATAGTCAGAAGCTTGTACAGATTGGTTATTGATCATTCAGTGGCCTTGGAAGTTCAGTGCAGGAGCTCATAATTACACAAATGGGATGAGATTGTACTAGTCCCCACAGAATTCATATTAATTGTAGAAGAACAAGAGAAAGTGAATATCCACAGCATGACTGTGGACTCTCTGCATATAGGTTAAACTACTGTGCATAAACTCCTTTTTGTGTTTCCATGTACATTAAAATTCTAACTACTTTTATTTTATTAATGGTCAGGACTTTGGTACAAATCTGTGATTTAGCAATTTATATTACAAAGAAAAAGATTTCCTAATTCTAGGCCAGACTAGGTAGAACAGTTATTTCCAATCAAGTGGCATTTATGTATGAAGACAAAATACCTTTTTTTATTTGGTGATTTGAATTTTATTTACTTCTGTTATGAAGTCTTGAGTCTAATATATATATATATATGTGTGTGTGTGTGTGTGTGTGTGTGTGTATAAATGTATTAAGCATTTACAGAATTTTTTCTTATCTTCTTTTTATTTATTTATTTATTAGATCTTTTATTTACACTTCAGATGCCATCCCCTTTCTCCATTCCCCGCCCCCCTTAGAAGACCCCTATCCCATGCCCCCTTTTCCTTTTTGCATTTATACATTTTTTAAAAAAATGTTAATCATAGGCTTTATAAGTTTGGTATTGTTCAATCAGAGGTGTAACCCACTACCCAACCTAGATATAACAACTATCTTTGACTGGTGGAGATACATGAACATCTGCCTCCCTGTCTCCCCCCTCTTTCTCTCTTTCATCACCTAGCTTCTCCTCTCCTTCTTCTTCTCCTCTCCTTATTCCTTTTCTTCCTCTCAGTACTCCTCCCACCTTAGTTCCTCCTACATATCACCCTTCCTGTTAAAATGAAACTTTTCTCTCAAAATACAATTAGAGCATAATTATGCCAATTTGTACCAGTGAGGTACAAGATAGTCCTAATACCCAGTCCATCCTTTTGTTGACTAACCAGCTCCTCTGTCATCTATCCTAACTAAAGCATTTAGTTCTGAACCTGGCTTTAGGATGAATGTCAGCTGCCGACCATCCACTCAAATCTTTTCTCTCAAGGTAAATAGCTATAAGTTTTCAACCCCGTCAGAAATCCAGAATGACTGAGTTAACTATAATTGTGGGAAGCACAAAGCATAGCTTCTAAAACTTAGCCAATTTATAGAGACCTCTGAACACCTGGACACTCGCTCTACTTCAAAACGTTGGAGCATCTGTTCTTCTGCCTTCTGGCCCAGGATCATCTGACAGACCTTTTTTTTAATATGATTTTTTATTAGATATTTTATTTACACTTCAGATGGCATCCTCTATCCCCATTCCCCCCCACCCCCCTTAGGAAACCCCTATCCCATGCCCCCTTTTCCTTTTTGCATTTATACATTTTTTTAAAAAATGTTAATCATAGGCTTTATGAGTTTGGAATTGTTCAATCAGAGGTGTAACCCACTGACCGACATAGATATAACAACTATCTTTGACTGGTGGAGATACATGAATATCTGCCTCCCTGTCTCCCCCCTCTTTCTCTCTTTCATCACCTAGCTTCTCCTCTCCTTCTTCTCCTCTTCTTATTCCTTTTCTTCCTCTCAGTAGTCCTCCCACCTTAGCTCCTCCTACACATCACCCTTCCTGTTAAAATGAAACTTTTCTCTCAAAATACAATTAGAGCATAATTATGCCAATTTGTACCAGTGAGGTACAAGATAGTCCTAATACCCAGTCCATCCTTTTGTTGCCTAACCAGCTCCTCTGTCATCTATCCTAACTAAAACATTTAGTTCTGAACCTGGCTTTAGGATGAATGTCAGCTGATGACCATCCACTCAAATCTTTTCTCTTAAGGTAAATAGCTATAAGTTTTCAACCCCGTCAGAAATCCAGAATGACTGAGTTAACTATAATTGTGGGAAGCACAAAGCATAGCTTCTAAAACTTAGCCAGTTTATAGAGACCTCTGAACACCTGGACACTTGCTCTACTTCAAAACGTTGGAGCATCTGTTCTTCTGCCTTCTGTCCCAGGATCATCTGACAGACCTTAGTGCTGCAGAATTATTAAGGGCTGATTACTCTGTCTAGGCAGATATAATCAGTCGACTAGTCTGCAAGTGTGTCCTTTTCTGGACAGTAATTTGGAAGACAAAATACTTTAAAGTGCTTATTATTATAAACATATGTATACACTTTGATAATATCAAATTAATTCGCATTATTGTGAAAGAATCAACATGGTACATCTGAAACTTTTTATTTTCTCCACACAGAAAGAAATATTAACAAAGTAATTTTCATATTGCTGTTACATATTTGAAGTTATTATGAAAAAATTCAAGTTATAAATCTAATGTGTTAAAAGGTAGGACTTATTAGCCTACACTTATGCTCCATCCATATTTATTCAAATTATATTGAAAATGATGTTTCATGTTTTGAGGTGACACTGTGCTAGCAGAGAGTCTACTCAGGACCCTTTTGACAATTATTTTCTCAAGCCATAGGTAAAGATATTCAGACTGTCATTTATAAACTCACCACCCTCATAGCTAGGATTATGTTAATTATTGTTGAATTGGTTTGCAAAAATACATGATTTCATGATAATAATGGAACAGATTTTTTACTGAGCCTTCCTATAGCCAACACATAACTACTGAATCAAATTTTATTTATAAACTAATACAGTTTATATGCTTATTTGTCTAGGAGAGTGGACCTCTGTGTTATAGTTCTAAATTTTATGGGCTTCCAAGCAGACTAGGAGTGTACAGGGAGGGATCCATGGCTCTAGAGACATAGGTAGCAGAGGATGCCCTTGTCTGACATCAATGGGAGGGGAGGTCCTTGGTCATGTTGAGGTTTAATATCCCAGCATAGGGTGATACTGGAGCAATGAAGTATCCAGGGATTTCTGTGGTAGGAGAACTGGGTTCTGATGTTGCCAAATATTATTGGTTTCTGTTGCTTATTTTCTTGCACTTGCCTCTTGCTATCTGATTATCTCTGATGTTAAGTGGCCTTGCTGTTTCTGACTGGAACCTGTCCCTCCTGTTAGCCTGTAAACCTGTGATTCTGAATGTATTAGAACCCCTGGGGTTTGAGCTGCTACTGGGGTTTAGGCTGAGTGGTTTGAGATCCAGAGCAGAGACTCTGATCCAGGTACAGGTCCAAGCAGGAAAGAGCACGAGTTTCTGGCTGGGTGGTGTATCTGCATCCTGGGGTTCAAGGGTCTCTGTTCCACCAAGTATTGGGGCAAAATTTAGGGTCTCAGCTGTGATCCTAGATGTGTCAGAACACCTGGGGAGTAAAGCTGCAACTGGGGGTATGGGCTGAGTTTGTTGGGATCCAGAGCAGAGGTTCTGCTCCCAGCACAGATCCAAACCAGAAGGAGTGCAGGTCTCTGGCTTGGACATAAAATCTTTAAAAGAAAAAATTGAACCTTCTCTTGGTGAATTTTTCCTTTGATCAGTATAGAATCTTCTCGCTCCTTAGAGAAAGCCACAGCACAACTGGTGCTATGACAATTTTGTTGAGAGTAATCAGAATTTTTATACCTTTATCAGAAAGTGAATATAATAACAGTTCTTAGGATCAATACAATTGTAGTTGCCAGAACACAATTAAAATTTCAAGCTATACAGGGCATATGAGATTAATGTCTAAGACCAATTGTTCCATGTTTTCATTTTCCAAAGTTTCCATGTTTCCTGAACTTCCAAGGGAGCATTCAAAGAAGCATAAAGAGGCCTGATTGCTTCAGTGCCTGAAAGAATGCCACCAATCTCTTAGGAGCTGGAAAGCACATGTGCCCCAGGAACCATAGACTCTAATTTGAAATCCCTACGGCACATGCTTCTCAGAGCAGCTAAACCAGGCCAGTTACATGATTCCCTGAAATTCTGTATCTCTTCTAATTAATTCTTATTTTAAGTCTATTTTGTTAAATATTAGAATATCTACATCAGTTTGCTTCTTGTGTTTATTTGCTTGGAAAATCTTTTCCAACCATTTATTCTGAGGTAATGTCTATCTTTGTTGTCTTTCATCTATGCAGTAGAAGGATGGATCCTGCTTTTTTTTTTATTCTGTTAGCCTGTTTCTTTTTATTAGGGAATTGGGTCCATTGATACTGAAAGATATTAATGACTAATGATTGTTATTTCCTGGTATTTTGTTCTTGTTGTTGGTGGTAGTAGTGATGGTAGTGGTGGTGGTGGTGCTGCTGGTTGTGGTGTGTGTGTATTTCCCTACATTTGGTTTTGCTGATATGAGATTGTTTATTGTCTATGCTTTCATGGGTGTAGCTAACTTTATTGAGTTGGAATTTCCATCTAGTACCTTCTGTAGGGTTAAATTTGTGAATGGATATTGTTTCAATTTGACTTTGTCATGAAATACTTTGTTTTTTTTTTCTCCTATGATTATTGAAAATTTTGCTGCATATAGTATTTTGGACTGGCATCTGTGATCTCTTAGAAACTGTAAGACATTTGCCCAGACCCTTCTGGTTTTTAGTGTTGCCATTGAGAAGTCAAGTGAAATTCTAATAGGTCTACCTTCATATGTTACTTAGCCTTTTTCCTTGAAACTTTAAATATTCTTCTTTGTTCTATATATTTATTGTTTTGATTATTATGTGTCACAGGAACTTTCTTTTCTGATCCAATTTATTTGATAGTCTGTAAGCTTCTTGTATCCTTACAGATATGTTCTTTTTAGGAAAATTATCTTCTATGTTTTCATTATATATTTTTACTGATTTTCTGAGCTTGGAATCTTTCTCTATTCCTAATATTCTTTTTCATAGTGTCCTAGATTTTATGGATGTTTTGGGTTAAGGATTTTTTAGATTCAACATTTTTTTTGACCAATGAATCAATTTCTTCTATCATGTCTTCAATGCCTAAGATTCATTCTTTGATCTCTTGTATTGTTTTCATGTCTGCAGACTATGGTCACTTACCTGGATTTTACATTTCCAGAGTTCCCTCAGTTTGTGCTTTATTGCTTCTAATTCTGTTTTCAGGTCTTGAACAGTTTTCTTCTTCTAGCTTGTTTGCTTGGTTGGCTGCTTTTCCTAGATTTCTGACATTATTTAAGAGATTTATTGATTTCTTATATTTTTTGCTTATCTTCTATTCCTTCAAGAATTATTTTAATCATTTTCTCCTTAAGGACTTTTATCACCTTCATAAAGTTGATTTTAAGGTCATTTTCTTGATAAAGTTGATTTTAAGGTCATTTTAAGGTCAGCTTCAGCTGTGTTGGACTATTCAGGTCTTGCTGTTGTAGAATAGCTGGCCTCTAGAGGTGCCATATCTCTTTGACTTTTGTTAATTTTATTCTTACACTGATATTTAGTTGTCTAGATTTGGTATGATTATAGATCTAAGTGCTGATTTCTGAGTTTATCTTTGTTGGATAAATATTTTATTTCTTGTTTTTTTTTTGTTTCCATTTTGGTATTCTGGTCCTTGTGGCCTGAATTTCTTATATATAGCATGACCTCTGATAAAGTAGGTAGTTTCTGTCCAAGTTGGGGCTATACTTCTGGAGGCTAGGTTGACCTTTGCTGCAGCAGACAGTCACTGAATGAGTTGGGGTGGGATAATGTGATGAGGAGGAGAGTGGGGATTGTGTTTTCTTTATTGCTTCAATTTTCATTTTCAGGTCTAAAATAGTTTCCTTCACTTATTTTGTTAATTTGGTTGGTTTGTTTATTTGGTTGGTTTGTTATTTGGTTGGTTGGTTGCTTGCTTTCATTGGTTGTTTGGCTTTTCTTGGATTTTTGAGACTGAATGAATAAAGGAGATCCACTGTTGGGCCTTCTATCTGTGGTTCTGGCAGCAGATGTAGTATCTGGTCCAGCAGAGAGTCTCTGCCTGATTTCACCTATTTATCTTTCTGGCTTGCTTGGCCTGCAGTGTTCATCAAACTGCCATGGCCTATACAAGTTCTTCTGACTGGCATATATTGTATCTCTTCTTCTGATTGGCATGGCCTACTCCTGGGCAACAGAAGTCTGCTGAGTTGGGAACCAGCAAACAATAGCTAGAGGGGCAGCAATGGAGCAGAATGGGGGAGAAGGGAGTAGGTCTTTGGGAACCAAATCCTGAGAATGAGGCATTTCCTTAGGCAGGTGGGTCACTCACCTGTTCTTCTGACTAGCATGATCTAAACCTGGGAAGCAGAAGTTTCTTCAATTTGGGGCTGGGGGAAAGCAGTGGGAAGAAAGTGTGCTAGGATTGGATGGGAAGCAGGGCTATGCAATGGATCTTTGGAAACAGAATCCAAAATCTAAAGAGTCAGGGAGTTCCAGAGGCAGATGGGTTAGTCAACTGTTTTTTTTTTTTTGGGCTAACATGGCCTCCTCCTGGGCAGTGAAAGTCCTCTCAAGTTGGGGTTGGGCATGCAAAAGCAGGAAAGTATGACTGAAGTATATTTGAGTACTTTTTAAGCTCCTTTGAATTTTTTTCAAAATTGTGTGTGTAAATAATGAGTATTTTTCTGAAATAATCAGACAGCAATTTAATGTGAAATTTAATTACATGCCTCTTCAGTTCTTAGAATTATAATTTTATTTATTTGAGTGAACAAATCTATGTACAAAAGAAGTTTTTCACAGTAAGAGTATTATTGTAAGTATATACACATCAATGGTAAATACAGCATTTATAAATACTTGTTATAAGTACAAAGACAGCTGAATATAGTCAATCACACCTATATGACCTTACATTTTGGTATAAAGTCAGGATGAATGTGATTTTGAGTGTGACATAGGCTATAATACAGTCAAAGTTTCAAGGATGGTAGCTAAATAGATAAGGTTCTGCCTCAAGAACACACTGAACACTACAAAGAAATTCCCTGAAAAAGAAATTTTAAATTTTATAATATATAACCGTCATAGTCAGAATTCACCACAGTTATCTATAGTACATTTAACTCAAACACAAAAGAATATACTTCTCAGTATCCCATAAAACATTCTCCAAAATTAATCACATAGTGGTCATAAAGCAAGTCTCAATAGATACAAGAAAATTGAAATAGACCCTGTATCCAATAAGAATACCACAGATTAAAGCTGGATTTCAACAACAATAAAAGAAAGCCTGAAGTCTCATGAAAACAAAATATTTTTTTTTCTGAATGACTACTGGGCCAAAGCAGAAATAAACAAATAAATTTAAGATGCTTTAGAATTCAAGGAAAATAAATGTACAGCATACACAAACTTATGGGACATGGTGCACTAAATAAGGGCAATGGTGCTAAAAGGAAAGTTCATAGTATGAAGGTGGGGTGTGGGAAGCCATGGCAAGGCCTTACTCTTGGCAAACACTCACCCTTGGCAGTCCTACCTACTATTCTTCTTTCTGCTTACCTTCCATGATTCACTTGCTATCTTTTAAGTTCTCAGAACTTCAAACAAGGCCTCATAGCAACCCACCCTAGAAACCCTTTCTCCTGACCTTTAGATTTAGCCAACATTCTGCTAGATAGATGTTTTTAGAACCCCTGGTAATGGCAAGGCTTTGTGAGAACAACAGGCATAACCTAGTTAGACCCCACAGCTGCAGCCAGCTTCCTCCACCTGCAAATCCCCCTTTCCCTTACTGCCCCTCCCCATATCCTGTTTTCAGAGTATATAACCTGTGTGAACAATAAAATCTTTGCCAGCTTGATCACACTTCTTAACTTGCTGTGTCTCCTTATTTTCTCACGCATCTCAGTTCTCTCCACAGAGTCTAAGGGTCCCACTTGATTGTCCAGATGAACTGGACAGGGGGCCATCTCTGGTGACTAGTTAGAACCCTGGGATGGGGGAAGAAACAGGGAGACTATGGGGGTAACCATAGCTTTTATTCCTACTAGAGGAGGATATAGAGACTGAAGTGGCCAAATCTTATAGCCAGGCAGGACTTCAGAGAAGGAAGGGGGACATAAATCTACCCAGAAAACCTTCAACCCCAAATTTGTATATATATCAACAATGGACAACAACCCTGAGCTGCAACATGACTCTATTTCTTGAGGCAATCAGCCAGTGACCTAGTGGCAAGCTAACTACATTGAACAACTTCTTTTATTGAAAAGACAATTCATTCTTCTTACTGGAATAGATAACTATTCTGCTTAGGGATTTCCTATCCTGAACAAAATTCATAAGTCAAGACTACCATCCATTGTTTTAAAGTCTGACTCACTGTTATGGTACTCTACACAGCATTGTTTCTGATCAAAAAACTCATTTCACGGGCATAGAGGTGCAACATGCTCACAGAATCCACTAGTATTGACAGGTACTCCACCACTTTGAAGTAGCTAGAAAGATATAATGGTGGAGTGATTTTTTGAAGACAGAGTTATGGTGCCAATTACATAGACTTATTCTGGAAGGCCAGGGAAGGATTGTTCAGAAGACAGTATACACTTTGAATTGGTATTCAGTATATGGTACTGTTTCTCATATAGTCATGATTTACTGGCCCAGGAATCCAACAATGGAAATGGGAGTGACTCTACTCACTAAGACTATAAGTGACCCAGGAAAAACATTGCTTCTTGTTCTAATGATTGTTTTCCTTCTACTGGTCTAGACATTTGATTTCAGCAAATGAGTGGTCCTCCCTGGAGATACAATAAACATTCTATTGAACTGGAAACTCACTCAGGCTTCATCCTGGCTAATTTGGGTGTCCAGTACTTTTATATCAACAGGCTACTAAAGGAATAATAGTGTTATGAATGGCTATTGATGCAGATGTTAAGTAGCAGATTGCCTTACTGCAAAGGAGGTAAGGAAGACTAGATGCAGGATATTCTTTGGCATGTCTATTGGTATTATTAGATCTTGGGATTGAGGATAGTGGAAAACTACAAAAAATCTGATGCAGGCAGATTAAAAAAAAAGCTAAGAACCTTCAGAATGAAAGGTATGGGTCATTTATTCAGAGAAAAAACCAAATAATGCTGAAGCCTTGCCCAGAGTGAGGAAATAAAGAACTGGTAGCTATTCTATATTTTTGTTTGTCCATGTGAAGTTGACTATTGCTCTTTCAAGGTCTGTAAATAATTGTGTTGGAATCTTGATAGGGAATGGATTAAATCTGAAGATGGTTTTTGGTAGCATGGATGCTTTTTCTATGTTAATCCTACTGATCCATGAGCATTGACAATCTTTCAATCTTCTGAAATCTTCCTCGATTTCTTTCTTTATAGACTTGAATTTTGTCATACAAGTCTTTCACTTGCTTGGTTAGAGTTACATCAAGATATTTTAAATTATTTGTGGCTATTGAGAAGGGTGTCATTTCCTGGTTTCTTTCTCAGCCCATTTGCAATTTATATATAAAATGGCTACTGACATTTTAAGTTAATCTTGTATCCATCCACATAGCTGAAGGAGTTTATCACCTGTAGAAGTTCCTTAGTAGGATTTTTGAGATTGCTTATGTATACTGTCATCTCATCTGCCAATAGTGATGCTTTGATTTCTTTCTTTCCAATTTGTATCCCTTTGATCTCTTTTAGTTATTGCTCTAATTATAACTTCAAGTACTCTATTTAATAGATTTGGAAAGAGTGGACAGCCTTGTCTTGTTCATGGTTTTAATGGATTTGTTTTGAGTTTCTCTCCATTCAATTTGATGTTGACTATAGACTTGCTGTATATATTACCTTTATCATATTTAGGTGTGTCCATTATATTCCTGATATCTTAGTACCCAATAAAAGCAAAGCAGTTCAGAGATTCACAAAGTCCACCAAACTGAGGTGAGGGAGGACTGGGAGGAAAGCCTAGCAGATCAGGTTTCCTCCAAGCACATGCTCTGAGGGCTGAGTAGGGTGGGCAGGACACCATGTATTCAGAGGTCTGGCCGTCTGTCTGTCCTCCACAAAAAGAGCTGACAAGTTAGGGTGTTTTGGTTTTAAATTTCTGATGGGGACAGGAACCCCTGAAGGGAATACATTTAAAAATAGTGGACAGAGGGAAGGGGATGAGAGCTGTTGTCCAAGAGTTTCTATGCAAAAATAACAATTAATACAGAGAAAGGAAAATAAAGAGTCTTCTCAATGGTTCTGAGGGTTCTAATAATGAACTGAAGGAGGATGCGATGGAAAAGTTGACAGTTTTATTGCTGGCCTGTCCCATATGGCTTAGCTGGCCTCCATCTGGAGTTTCTTCCTGCTCTGGGGCTCTTCAGACTCGAACTGTGAGCTGAAATCTGAGCCTCCATTGAAGGCAGAGATGGTGCCGCCCTTGGCTTTGGTGTAGAGGTTGTTGTCTGAGGAGGGATAGTTGGTCTGCAGTTGGGCACTTGATCTTGCCTTCTCCAGTGCCTGGACTTGTTGCTCCTGAAGAGCATTCTGCTGTTTGAGGTCATCAATGTGTTGCTGGTGCATATGGTTTTTCCTTCACATATACTGGATATACTCTGTTGCTTTGTCTAGGATTTGGGCCCAGGATGCCTTCTCTTCTTGGAGTGATGGGATTGAGTTCTGCAAATTGTGAAAGCTGTCTTTGATGTAGTCCCTACTGTAGGGATCTGACAGAAGGCGGCTATCATCCTTGCAGCCATCTTGAGCCTCTATACCCTGACAACAGACTTGATTACATCAGCCTACAATAGCTGAGCACACTCTGATAACATCTTGTTTTAGATATCCAGGATTTTTCCTTGGGTGTGTGAGACTTAAAGGTGTGTGACTTAAGGGTGTGACTTAGAGATCAGATCTAGAGACAAGGCCTAAGGGCATGACTTAAAGGCGTGACTTAGAGGCGTGGCTTAGAAGTGAGACATATAAAAGGCGAGAGGCAGACAAAAGAATTCAGTGCAACTTGGAGTTATTAGGCATTAGGTATTAGGCACTTGGCACTTGGAGGAAGAACTTGGAATTAGACATTAGGCACTTAGCACTTGGAAGAAGTAACTTGGAACTTGGAGGCACTAGGGACTAGGAACTAGGGACTAGGAACTCAAGACTTGGGACTTAGACTAGGAAGAGAGACTGAAGAATAAACAGGATTGAATCATACTCTGTCTGGTCTCCATTCCTCATGTCAGTCCTCACTCTCTCTCTTGCTGAACCCCTACCCACGGACTGGAGAAGCTTGGGGCAGTGTGGGCTTTAACAATTTAGCTCCCAAGGCTTTTGGCAGTGTGGGTCCCAACATTGATAGAGCGGTCTCCAACATTTTTGGCCTCCAAGTGTGGAGCAGCTTGGGCTGCAATGCCCTACGGTTTTGTTCCAGTGCATTATGGTGAACCCGTTTGTCAGCATTGCTCTCCACCTTGATGTTATAATTATTGCTCATTTCCTAAGGCCCAGGGAGCAGCCACTCCAGGGAGGGGAGGGGTGGAGAGAAGGGAGAAGTCACTGACAGCAACAAGCCCCCAGGCACTCACTCACTCACTCACTCACTCACTCACTCTCTCACTCACTCACACACACTCTCACACACACAACACTGGCGACAACCACCTCATTGCAGCACCAGATCAATGGCTGCACACACCTTGCATTGTTTTAAGGACAGAAGGGAGAAATAGTGGTAATTGTTTAACTACTTTTAAGCATATATGGAAGAAAAAAGAAAACCAGGCCTTTGAGCTCAAATGTAGGAAACAAATGCACAGAGAGAGAGAGAAACCGTAGCTCAGCAGATAATTGTTTAAAATTGTTTTAAATGTTTCAAGTTGTTATCTGCATTATCTCTCCTCCACCACATTTTCCACTGGCTCTAAGGGTATGAGTCAGATTGTTGACTTATTCTGTTCTAAGGGTACTTGTTTGGTCTCAAAGACTGGTAACTTAAATGAATTTATTCCCTGTTTGATGTAGTGGGCCATGCAGTTGAGGACTCAAGGTCTCATCATTAGCCTGACCAGAGTGAAAAATTCAATAAAAATTAGGACAACTTACCAAGGTCCAGCCTTAGCATGAGGAGGGGCCTGAGAAAGGGGTGAGTGGGAATGACACTGATTCAGTAACAATCCAGAGTCAGTAGTGGATGCCAGCTGTCAGTTCATGTGTTCTCATTGTTCGATCTGGTCAGAGAGATTGAACGCAGTCTTTTGTTTACTAAAGTTACATTCATCAGACAATTGGTAATCATTTTCTAAAAAATCCATGGTTACATAAATTCTAAAAGTCTTGGATCATTACCTCCAACCTCCAATTCTTTGAAACAAAAACTAAACACAAAGCAAAAGTACATTTCCTTATTGCTCTTCATGGGCATCTGGGCATAGCTCTTGCGACTTCCTGGTACAGAAGACAGCAGTCATTACAGTAGCTATTTTCATATGAGAACAGAAAAGTGATAGACTACTGAGCTTAAAATAATTTTGTACCAAGTTTTACATTTTATGCAAGTAAAGCAGCTAGTTCTCTCTAATATCTTTCTAGGAATTGTTGCCTCCAATCATATGCTTGTACATCGTCTTTTAATTCTCTAATATTTGTTTTCTTATTTTTGTAATTCCATGGCTTCATGTCCAAGATTGACAATCACTCCATGAACATTATTCCCTAGTCCACCATCTTTTCCCATTAAACCACCTCTCCTTTTAATGCTATTTATTTCTAGATCATAGACAAACCTTCTTCCTATAAATTAAACTTATCACTTGCTTGTTTTTTTTAAAAATAGATCTCTCCTTTTCTTATCTATGTCTTTTCTTCTTGAGGCCATTTTAACTTTTCATCCTTGATGTTCTCAAGCTCACCCTGGCCAATTAATGGAGCAGTCATTGAACTGGTGGATACATGTATCTTATATAATTCCAAGTTTAAGACCAAGTCACATAATGAGCAGTTTCTACTGAGGGCCATCTATGTTTTTATGGCCTCTGTTGTTATGTTGTCTAGATCCTTTCACATGGCTCCAAGGGCCAAGCAGAAGGCGTGTTCCTCATCCCCTACAGCCTTATGACCACCTCCATTCCTGAGAACCAGACCTGTTTCATTTATTATGGAATGATTAGCTCTGAGTAATGGGGGAGGTTTATTCCCCAGAAAGAGAAATTGAAAGTAAATCAAATAGAAGAGACAGCAGGTCAGCTTCAGAGCAACAGCAGTCATCAGCACACACAGGGATCTATTGCCTGGCAATGCTCCACGGGTAGGAACTGTTTCACACTGTCCCCTATGCAGCCATGCTGGAGCCAGCAACAACTAATGCTGACAGTAAAGGACAGTAAGGAAGCCAAGTAAAAATGAGACTGATACCAACTATCTGATCTATGTCTTCTTAGTTCCATTTATTTGAAGTTTTATCTGACCATGGCATGTTTTGCCCTAATTACTACTAATTGGTTGGTGTGGAAGTCTGAAGCTTCTCCTAACGGCATGCAAAGTCCTCCCTGTTTCATAAAAAGAGGATCCAGCATCCTCCAGTTTTGTAGGTCTACTTTTACAAGGGATCAAATGGCTCTCCATCCTGGAAATAGAATTTTCAAATGGTCTAGGTTTATGTCTATTTGAGATTCTTAAAATATTGGCTCTCCCAAAGTCCAATGCTTGTCATATAAGTGTAATTGATTGAACTATACTATGACCATGTTGACTTTGTAATTACTGGGTTACACTTCTAAAGTACACAGTTGTAAATAACATATATAGATAAAGTCATTACTGGTAAAAAAAAATTGGCTCTCAACAATCTAGATTGATGTGCCTATGTCAGTTATAACACTATTACTGCCTTTCCTAGGATAGTGGCCAGAATTGGGTCTGTTTGACCCTTATTAATATTAAGTCAAGGCTAATATGAGTTCTTCCCTCTTCTCCATTATGAGCATATACCTGGGGAATAACAGAGTTGGCGTGTGATTTTCTAGTTAGTCGGAGGAGGCAAATTTGTGCAAACCATTGGTATAAGCAAGCTAAGTAATTTGAGAACATAATCTAGAAATCTTGTTCTTGGCAACTCACCATTAGCAGGGTATTAATAAAATTGTAATTCCTGAGGGTGTTTTTTTTTCCTAGCCAGTCTTCTCCGCAACCTAATTTATTGATTTCTGCTCCTTCCTTAGACTAATATTATTTCACCCCTAGAAGGGAATATAAGAGAGCAGAGATATACCCAAAAGATTTCTGTCACTATTTTTTCTAAATTCCCATGCTCAGGTTTAGGGCTGAGAGGAATTTTGTATCCTGGGCTAGTAAACTCTGGTTATCCTTAATCTCTTAAGTTGTCTGAAGTATAAGTGACATTATGTCATCATCCTCACTGTTCTATTTTTCAAGGGGTGACTGACACCAGCTACCTTGGTAGTAGATGGGGTGGTGAGGATAGAAATGTAGGGTCCCTTCCAGACAGGTTCAAGGGTCTGGACAGAGATGCTCTTTATTCAAACCAAGTCTACTGGCTGAAATTTGTGGGTAGATTCAGAGGTGGAAAATGTCAGGACTCCATTTAGAACAGGCCAATCTATTCAGTGTCCTGTTGAGCTTTCTGCAAAGCCTGCAGATAGTGGAATGATTAGACATTTCTCCTTGGGGAACATCTCAGAGTTTGGGGAAGATGTGAGGTAGTCTTCTAAACATAATTTCAAAAGAATTAAGCCCCTCCCACAAAGGTGTATATTGGACTCTGAGAAGGACAAAGGGGATAAAGTTGGCTGAAGTTTTGCTACTTTTCAGGTCCAATTTAGTCAAAGTCTCCTTAAGAATACTATTCGTTCTTTCTGCATGACCTAATCTTTAAGGCTTATATGAACAATACAATTTCTTTTTTTTTGGTTTTTCAAGACAGGGTTTCTCTGTGTAGCCCTGGCTGTCCTGGAACTCACTCTGTAGACCAGGCTGGCCTCGAACTCAGAAACCTGCCTGCCTCTGCCTCCCAAGTGCTGGGATTAAAGGTGTGCACCACCACCGCCTGGCAACAATACAATTTCTAGTTAATATTTAATACATTTCTCAGAATTGAGAAATTATGATGATGAGGTCAGAATAGTTTGGACTCCAAACTAGGGGCAGTCTAATCCAAGAACTTATTTCTTGAAGATGTATCTTAATATCTAATGGTACAGGTACTTTGTTTGGTACTCTTCCACCTATCCTGAGGTATCTTCAATTACTAGAAAGTATTTACATCAAAAACAGTGGATCTGATTCAGCTAGGTCCAACTCCCAGTATTCCCTGGACCCATTTCCTCAAACACATATCCCTTTTGGGGTTTTCTTTCCCCATTTAGAGTTTATCTGAATACAAGTGATATATCTAAAAATCATATCTTTAATCAATCTTTTTAAATTTGGACATAATACCTGTGTGTGAGAAGTTCAGCAGTTTTTATGGACACTAGGTTGGTACCTTCATGAAAATCCATAACCAGTCACTTTTCTAGATTCACAGGAAAGATGGGTCTGCTATCAAGCAGCATATGCCATCTTTTTATATCTTTTTAATTAATCACTTTATTTGCTTACATTTCAAATAATATCCCCTTTCCTGGTTACCCCTGGGAAAACCCCCATCCCACCCTGCCTCTCCCCACTCTCCTTTACTTCTATGAGGGTGTTCATTCACACACACACCCATTCCTGCCTACACTAGGGCATTAAGCCTCCACAGAACCAAGGGCCTCTCTTCCTACTGATGTCAGATAAGGCCATCCTCTGCTACATATATATATATATATAGAGAGAGCTATGAATCTCTCTATGTATACTCTTTGGTTGGTGGTTTAGTCTTTAAGAGCTTCAGGTGGGCCAGTTAGTTGATATTGTTCTTCCTATGAGGTTGCAATCCCCTTCAGCTCCTTCAGTCCTTCCCCTAGCTCTTCCATTGGGGTCCCTAGGCTCAGTCCAATAGTTGGTTGTGAGTAACTGCTCTGTACTGGTCAGGTGTTGGTAAAACATCTCAGAGAACAGCAATGCCAGGTTCCTGTCAACAAGCACTTCTTGGCATCAGAAATAATTTCTGGGTTTGGAGTCTGCAGATAGGATGGATCCCTAGATGGACCAGTTTGTGGATGGACTTTTCTTCAGTCTCTGTTCCATTTTTGTCCCTGTCTTTTCTTTGGATAGGAACATTTCTGGGCTAACAATTTTGAGATGGGTAGGTGGCCCCATCTCTCAACTGGGGCTGTGCCTATCTACTGGAGGTGGTTTCTACAGGCTCTATCTCCCCTTTGTTACATATGTACATGAATGTTATCCACATTGGTCCTGAGAACCTCTCACTTCCCTAGTGTCTGGGACTTACTAGTGGATACCCGCAGTTTCTCATCCCCACTGCTACATATTTCTATTTGATTTCCTGACCCTCTGTACTTCTCTCTTGTCCCTTCTAAAACTTGATCCTTCCCCATCCTTTTCCCCCCTCCTCCTCTTTCCCTCTCAGGTCCCTCCTTCCCTCTACCTCCTGTAATTTACTTTTATTAATTATTTGAAATTTTATACAATGCATTTTGAACTCCCTACTCCATCTACTCCATGACAACATTCTCCATACTCTCATTTATTTCCAACCTACCTTGTTTTTTTCTGTTATTTCCCTAGGCGAAGTAACGTTTGTTTGTTCAACTAGTCTTTAGGGCATGTCTGAATCGTGAGTTACCATTTATTTATTCATATTTGTTAACATTAATTCTTAAGTGTAGTATGTTTCTTTTTAATTGTATCACTATCATTCTGTTTTTGTTCTAAAAACATTGTATGTTGTATTTCATTTAAAATTCTCTCCCTTTTTTTTTCTCTCCAAACCCTACTACATATACTCTTCTTCAAATTTATGGTCTCCTTTTTTGCAATTGTTAATTCTTGTGTGTATATATTTGTATGTATGCATATATTTCTAAATATAACCTTTGAGTTCATATAATGTTAGTTGCATGAATATTTTCAGGACTGATTAATTGGGCACTGGGCAACAAATTAGTGTTCTCTTGCCTGGGCAGTATTACTTTGCCCTATCCTGACAGTGGTCTTGTTTTACTTTCCTGGTGTCAGTAGTTACTATATATAGGCTATGTAGTGACATATAAAGATTTAAAGCAAGGAACTTCCTATAAGAGAGAACATTCAACTGTTTCTTTTAGGGTTTGGGTTACTACTTTTATCAATATATCTGCCAAGCTCAGGATTTCATTTTTTTTTCTTTACTACTTAGTAGTATTCCATACTGTGTTGCAAAGTTTGTGATTTTTTTTTTACCATGAATAGTATTTTGTAGTATATATGAACTGTATTCTCATTACTCTAACTCTAATTCAAACATAATATAAACAATTTAATTTACACTATGTAAAAATTGTTACTGTTTAGCTAGGCCTGATACTATCATTAAAGGAACAAACCAATAGAAGAACCTATCAAAATTAGCAGTTTTTAACATATGTTCAACATAAAATGTTAGAGTCAAAGTAGTTTACAGTATTTTTGTTATATTTCTGAACATTCTAAGACAAAGCTATGCAAGAACATCCATGATGAATTTTCTAGAATATTTAAAGTATTTGTATCATGGACCTCTATGAAAGAGTTAGGGGAAAGATTGAAGGAACGGAAAGGGATGGCAAGAAGGAGGAGGAGGAGGAGGAGGAGGAGGAGGAGGAGGAGGAGGAGGAGGAGAAGAAGAAGTGTACCTTCCCCCCCACCATGAGCAAGCCTGAAGAGACCTTGGTTACCACAACAAGGTCAAGTGACGGGATCTAGGTGGAGTTACCCACCTTGGCTGCCCGGAACACAGAAGCGGAACTGCCCCTGGGCTTGCCTTGAGACATCTCCGGTCGTGACCTGGAATGGACTATGGACTATCCCACCCATCTGGAACCAGGAGGGGTTGTGGGTTGGGTCTTCCCCTTTAAATTGAGAGCCGAACATTAAAGCTTTGGGCCTTGATCAGAGAACTTTGTCTTGGCCTCATCTCTTCTCGCCCTCCAGCCCCTTTCATTCCCAGCCCCCCTTTCAGGTGAACCCAGTTGACTTGTGGCCGCGGGCGGCTACAAAGAAGAAGAAGAAGAAGAAGAAGAAGAAGAAGAAGAAGAAGAAGAAGAAGAAGAAGAAGAAGAAGAAGAAAGAAGGAAGGAAGGAAGGAAGGAAGGAAGGAAGGAAGGAAGGAAAGAGAATTATTAGGAATTGATGTCAGAACTCAGGCTTCCCAAGTACATGATTTCACTTCTATAGACTAAAGAAATACACTGTGTATGGTGTTTTTCAACCCGTTTCCTAGAGGTAAGGATAAATACCCATTTTCATTCTTTGTTCATTCTTGAGTCTCATTAGAATAAAATCACCTTCTCTATTCTGTTGAGGTTTGGCCTTGTAATTCTAAGTGCAGGCTTCCAAGACATGGAGTCTGCAGGTAGACCCAAGTGATGCTATGTGATCTTGCTTCCAAGTTATTTCTGATTGGTAAATAAAGATACTGACAGCCAATATCAGGGTAGAAGAGACATAGGTAAAGTTTAAAATTCCTGGGTGTGGGGGTTCGAAGGAGAACCACCAGGAGGAGAAAAAGGTGAAGGAGGAGGAGAAGCCATTATGGTTTAGGTGCATTCAAGAGAGCATAGCCCTGGGGGATGACCAATTGGAGATAAGAGCAGTCCAGTTGAAACATAATAAGTAATAACTTGGGGTTATGGATAGGAAAGTAGGTTCTAATAGCATAGATATTTGCCCATCTCTTGTGATGTTTAAGGCTTATTATAATAATAAAAGTTGTGTGTCTTTTATCTGGGAACAGAATAATTAAATGTGGGGTAGAATCCTGGATTAGAATTAAAGTTGTACAATACTATTCATATTCACTGTTGCTGTTCCCCATCCTAAATTGTTCTTAGAAGCCTTATTGGCTTTTCATTATGGTTTATGACAGAAAATAAAAGATGAGAATGGGGAACAGTGTGAATGGGTTGGTATGTTTTATTGTTTTTCTTGTTTAAAGATTTGAATTATCAGATGTTCTCATTAAATGAATTGCTGTATTTAATTCCATACTCTTTAATTCATCTCCCTTGAGACAAGAACACAAAAGCTTGGGGATATTTCTGCTATTTTGTGATTGTGTACACAGTGCCTAGGAGAAATAGAAATAGTTTTTTTCATGCAAATACTCTATTTTATTTCTGGGTTTTAATATGTACCCTAAAGAAGGTTTAACTTCTATAGGCAAAAATATTAGGAATCATATTTAGAATAACTCCAATGAGCAATCTTTGAAGATATTAACAATCTGGCTGGATTAGAGACACACCATTAATACATAACTTTAATTCCAATGACATATAATTGAGTGTCAGACAACATGTAGAATCAGAAAAAAATTAGAATAAGATATATTCAACTCTACTAAGAACACCAGAGAAAAGGGATCACAGGGAGAAGCAGTTCAGTTGAGTTGAAGTTAGTTTGGTCAGTTGGGAATCAATCAGTTGAGTTCAGTGAGTTCAGTGGAGGTGAGTTTGTTCAGTTTGTTAAGTTCATAAAATCAATATAGATCAGGGAGGCAGTTTTACTCAGACAGTTTTACAGAGTCAGATTGCAAGTGAAGACAGAATGACTCAGAGAATGAGAAGGAGCCAGAAGATCAGAACAGATTGCCAGAGTTAGTATGAGGACAAGCAGCACAATTCAGTGGAAGCTAAGAGGAGCCAGATTGAGTCTGTCAGCTTGCAGAGGGATTGGAGCCAGAACAGCAAAGTTGAACCAGACAGCTAGAGTTCAGGAAGAGCTATAAAGGGTGAGCTTATTCAATAGTAAACCTCTGAGATGATAATTACATCTGTTAAATAAAAGTTACTTTTACATTAGTCCACATAAAGTTACTTGAATATGTACAATTTCAGAAATGACCACTCGGTATTGGATAATCAATTTGGGCACTCTTTCCTCGAGAGACTATTTCTATCATGCTTGCCATTACTTATTTGGCTATAATTCTTAGTCTAGAGTTGGGGCTTCATGAGCTTCTTCTCTTTTATGTTAGTATCTGTATCGGTGTCATCTTTGTTCATGTCTTGTTTAGACAGTCATATTGATAAGTCTTTATCTTAAGCTGTGTCTTCTCTGTCATTTCTAGGCAATAATCTCTTACAACAAATCTCTTGTTTCTCTGGCTATTAGAATTTTGTCTTTTCCACAATGTTTCTTGAGCCTTAGGTGCTGAAGTTATATTATAAATTTGTCAGATGAGCCTGGGCACCAGAAAGTCAGCTGTGATTTTCTCTGATGATATCTGTTTCTTTCAAGTAGACATATTTTTTGATGAGAAGGGAAACTTACATTTACCTGTGGGTGAGATAATCAATATTTAGAATTCAATTACAGATTATGTTGCCTTAGAATCATGGTGGTTGTAAGCTTTTCATCATGATCCATAACTTCACTAGACCTGAGTATCTGGCTAGTTTTATAGTACCAGGCATGTTTTTCTTCTTAAAAAGAATTCCTTAAGTACAATAGTTTGTCTTCTAGGTAGACGAAAAAGAACAATAAATGTAAATGGTATATATTAAAGCTAAACTGGAATGGTGGAACATACATTTAAGAGGCAGGTGGATATGACTAAATTCAAGGCTAGCCTCTTCTACATGAATGTTGCATCAAAAACAACCAACCAACCAAACATAACCTCAATAATGTGGGGCCTTAAATGGTATGAAAGACTTGCATTTAAAACCTGGACTTATATTACATTTGCAGTACTTGAAAGAAGTTTCATAAATTTTTGTTCAAAGAAATGTATATGACAAAACACATGGGGGAAATCAAGAACTGGTTAATACTATACATGATGAGTTGTTTTAGGACATAGCAGAGACAGTTTTTACTTAAAATTTACTTAACATTTTTTATTTTTTATGGAATATATTTTAAAAATATTCTCCCCCTCACCTCCCAGATCCTGTCAATTTATATAAATTTAGAGGTTTTAGTTTTTGCTAAAGTAAATATAGAAAGCAAGACCCACTTCAAATGCTTTTTATTACAAAATATAAGACAATCTAAGATCTGAAGTACCTTTCTACCTCTCATACTACCTTATTGTTGTATGTATGCTTGAACTGATTTTTTCCAAAGTAGAAAATTATATATACATATATATATATATATATATATATATATATATATATATATATATATATATATATATATGTCATTAAGAATTTCTTTTCCATTCTTTTATTGAAGGGCATCTTGGTTGTTTCTAGCTTATGGTTATTACAATAAGGCTGCTATGAAGAATGGTAGAGTACACATCCCTGTGGTATGGTGGAGCATCTTTTGGGTATATGCCCAGGAGGAGGTAATAAGACAAGAAGATTAGGGGATAATATGTTCAAACTGCATTGTATATATGTAATTGTGTATACATTTTGAACAAGTAATAAATATCAATTATAAAGCTACACTAAAGTCTCATCTCCATGCTTAGCATTTCTACTATAGATTACACATAAATTTAAAAATATTTGAAAAAATACTCATTATAAGAAAGCATATACACTGAAGTCAAGAATCTAAATAAATATAGTTTAGAGAAAATATTCTCTTCTCTTATCTCTCTCTGTCTCTTGTGTCTGTCTCTAGCTCTCTCTCTTTCTCATGCACAAGCACTAACATACATGCTTGCATATAGAAAGTTAAAATAAAACTGCTGTAGCAACAATCTATAGCATTCCTGGTTATGTATTTGAAGAAAGTAAAGTCAGCATACAAAGAGATAACTGTAGAACTATATGTATTCTGACATTTTATAAATGCTTTACTTCAAAGTAAAGCATTTATAAAATCAGTTTCAATTACTATGAACATGTTAGTGGAAAAAGAAATTATGGAATATATTTACACAATTGGGGTCCAATCAGACATAAAAAGAAATGCATTGCTAGAAATTAAATATAAGGGAATATCATGATTTTAAGCAAAATAAGGTAGACATATTTACAGGAATAGCATCTGTTGTATAAACAAAATATAATAAAATAAGATAATGGCAAAGCAAGATTATGAGATGACTATTAAAATTATGAGGAAAGAGGTGTAAAGACCAACAAGAAAAGGTAGAAAGAAAATACCCTGCAATATTTATCCATTTTGTCTAAATAAAAGATAGGATTTAACTCTAACACAGTAAAACTATTTACAATAAGGAAGCTATTTCTGCCAAGCTTTCTACAATTTTCAGCTTTGTTATATTTGACAGTTTTAGAATTGAGTGCTTTTGAGTCAAAGTTCTGTAAAATGTTTATGTCAGTCTCTTATGAACTCAGCAGTTTGAGTGTCCTGAGGAGTTTGTCATCCAGTGATGATCTTTGAGTGGTGTTTGTCAGATAAGTGACAGTCCTGGCTAGGTAGAGGACAACAATCAACCCAAAAGTGTCCTCTGTTTGCATGGAGCTGAGTGGCAGAGAAGGCATATGGCAGTTTTGCCCTGTGCTTATAGTTAACACAATCCAAGTGGCTTCATCACGGCAGGACCCCATCAT